>NW_012267281.1:1616803-1629486 GCF_000151885.1 Dipodomys ordii
TCCTCCTCCCATTCCTCCTCCTCCTCTTCTCCCCCTCCTCCTCCTCCTCCTCTTTCTTCTCTTCCTCCTCCCCCTCCTCCTCTTCCTCTTCCTGCTCAAGTTAACTTGACCCCTCAATGTCATCTTCAGCTTTCCTCCTCCTCCTCCTCCTCCTCCTCCCCCTCCTCCTCCTCTTTCTTCTCTTCTCCTTCTTCTTCCTCTTCTTCCTTCTCCTCCTTTCTTCCTTCTCTTCCTCCTCTTCTTACCTTTCTCTCTCCTTTTCTTCTTCCTACTCTTCTTTCTCCTCTTCCTCTGATTCTTCCTTTCTCTCCTACTTTTCTTCTTTGTCCCCTTTCATCTTTTCATCCTTCTCCTTTCTCTTCTTCCTCCTCTCCCTCCTCTCCTCTTCCTCCTCCCCCTCCTTGTCTTCATCCTTCATCTTCCTGTTCTTTTTCAATCTTCCTCTACCTTCTCCTCCTTCTTTGCAGATTTGTTTCTAAGCAAATAATGCCTCATACCTATTCCTCTCAATGAGATGCATTCAGGGTTGGGTCTATAGTCTCAAACTTTATAAAAAGAGCTAATTATGGTCTGCGGGAGCTTCTGTTAAACACTCATAATGAATTTTCTTGGAAGGTCTTCTTTTCTTTCACCTGAAGGTCCCTTTTGTCATGGCTCTTCTACTGCTTTGGCTCCTGATCATGGTCTGTTAACATTTTAGTGGACTAACACTGTAAGTGTAGTCCATGTAGGCCAACACGGTACCTGGTATGTAACTGTCCTAGTGCCCACCATTAATTATAAATATTAAGCAGCCAGCACTGTAGTATAAACAAAAAATTCTGCTGAATTGGCCAAAAGCACCTCATATGAAGACTTTATCCACACAAGCTTGAGTCGCACCTGCTCAGGGCTCCCTTTCCAGGCCCAAAGCAATCTTTCTGCACCTCTGAGAACTGTCAGAGCACAAACTACATGAGTGCAGCCCCAACTTGTTCTCTCAGATCTCCTTAATCCTTGAGCTATTTACATTTAAAAACGGTTTCTGACATAACAGTGCTTTCAAAGTCTGTGCTCTCTGAGTTTCTTCCACATTGCTGGGTGTCATTGGGATATTTGTTTTAAGGAGCTCACTTAATCTTGTTATTTGTCTCACAGACTTTTATTTCCCTCTTACTTAGGGTGGGTGCTTGGTACAAATTATTTTGTCATTGTTATGCCAAAAGCATGATCTAAAAGAGATTTTCCTAGCAAATCAATATCAAAATGTAGACAAGATTATCATAATTTCAGAGCTGGCGTCTCCTCAGCCTCAGGGGTCTTTGTGGTAATTCTCTTTGCTATTTGAAAGAAACTCGCAAGGTAAGGCATTGAGAACTGCATTAGGAACTGGTGTCCCATAGAAAGCATTTGCATCTGAGTGGTTGTTGCCAATGTGGGAGCGTGAAGGTGGGTTTAAAGTAGTTCTCAGCATCTCAGTCCTAGACAGATGTAGTCTAGGTGGCTTTACCTGTGGAGAAGAAAACAATGCATGGAGTCATTCTGACATTGTTCAGGTAAAACAGATTCAGTCAGAGATTACAAAGGCAAAGCTGGAAAGCCAGACAATGTCAGTCCAAGAATATCCTGTTGGAAACATTGAAATATCCCTGTCATCTTTAAAGGTATTATGAAATTCACTCTACAAGTTCAGGTGAGTGACCTACAAGAGAGCAAACCATCATTTTCTCCCTAGAGGAATTTAAGAGCCATGCTTCATAACCTTTTTGTTTTAGAATTTGATATTATGACCCCCTGATGGAGGAAGGGTTGTAGTTTCCAACATGTTTATTCCATGAAAGGATTGTGGGAAATAGGGAACAAAGAATAGTTTCTGAGGGGGGAAAATTATCTGCAAAGAGCAGGCCTGTCTCTGGAAGGGTATTCATAAACAGGCTAACAAACGTGAAGAAAAGTTATGGAAGAGCCCGAAAGATGTGTCAGTGACATGGGAATCACAGAGGGCCATAGTACACCACAGAACAGGGAAACGAGGCACCAGCACAAAGTCCCCTCCTCTGACCCAATCACTCCACTCTGCCCACGAGCTGGCTGTCCTCTTCACCACACAACTGTCCTTGCACTGCTAAAGCCTCCCAGATGCAGAAAATGAGATTACACCTCTTTTACAATGCCAAGCAAACAGCGAAATTGCATAAGTGCCCTGTAATCTCTGCAACCTCATAAAGACAAAATGATCCTCCAAAATGCCTCATGAATTATGTGTTGTGATTACCTTGGAAATGCACTAACAGAAAGTTATATCTTATGTGATACCAGGGACTGAATGTGCAAGTGTGTGTGTGTGTGTGTGTGTGTGTGCTGAAGATGGTAAAGTGAGCTTCCCAGAATAAGATAACATTTACTCAGAAAATAAGATACAGAGATAGTTAGAAATCACCATTTCTCTCCATAGTAGGCATTGCTCTTTCCTTTCTAAATGAGAAAAACATCAGGGAAAGGAGTGTTTATTAGCCAGGGGAAATAATTAACCCACATCAAATGACTGTAACAGTATGGTCCGGCCAGGGAGGGGAGTGACAAGCAGTGGAGAGGGGCGTCGTGGCCACATGCTTGCCTGCACCTCCACGGTGGTGGTGTGAATGCAGAGGCGCCATCACTCCACGGTTGCGGGGTTATGGTGGCATCATGACTCTGCTTGCTATCTGCGCTGGTCCTACTTGCAGAAGACCGGAATAACTGATGCCAAAACAAATACCCCAAATCATTGGCAGATTTTTAATCTCAGACACTCCAAGTTGTGTAGTTAGAATTCTTCCCATGAGAAATTTGCCCTGGCTACTTATAAGGTACTGAAACTTAGTCGACCAAACATATCATTGCCAGGTGTCAAGCCAGTTCTCTTCCTAAGTTCTAACCATGGCTGGTGACATGAGTGACATTAGGGCATAGAAAAGGGAGGGCTAGTCGATGTGACCCCTGGTCATTCTTACGTCTCCTTTCGTAAGTATCTGAGTGTGGGAGAACAAGAAGTGCCGAATACCAATGGCAAATTTAGGGACGGACAGACACCTGCACTCATATCATGTTTCACATAAACCCTGGAGATACAAGAATGTTTGCCTCGCTTTTGAATGGCATTTCCCTCCCTTTGGTTCAGGCTGCTCTGCTTCCTCCTCCTCCCCTTCAGCCCTCTCTCCATGTTAGGTGCCATTGCTCTCTTAATTTTTTCTCAATCATGCTGAAGGAGTCATCATCAAGAAGCGCTATGAAGAGAATCAACTCTTGTTACTATGAATAGTACCGGTGAGTCATTCAGTAGGTATAATCTAATCGTCTATATCACGTTTTCCCTTGCTAGGTTTCCTGAGCCACAATTTCTTTTCCTAGATGCAGCCTTTGCCCTCCTTTTGGAACTATAGAAGTGCTGTGTGTTAAGTGGTATAATGCAGGGATTATGAGGCGTATAGTGGAGCAGAGGACAGTGGGAACAACCTCATGTAAAGTTAGTGAACTCCATACAGGAAGTGACCTTTGCCCTGGGCTTCCATTAGCACCTCTTGGAGAAGTTTACAATGCTGATTTGAGTAGATAAAACTACAGGCAAAGGGAGAAGCCAGAAATTGCAGGCTGAGTCAGACATGGCTCACTTATGCTTCTGAAGAACTCTTGACAAGTTGTGTCAAAGGTTCACTGTTCATGACTCAACTGGCTGAGATACAAGAAAAGATAACCCAGGGGGATCAAGGTTCCCAGACTTCTAGAATGTAAAGACTCCTTCTTAAGGCCTTTCTCCACAGTTTTCCATATACCAGGAAGTACACTTTTAGAGAAAAAAAAAGACATTAAATGACTAACAACCCAAATGACTGTGAGTTCTCTATCAATGCCATGTGGATTTGAATTTTGTTTAGAGAAAAATATAAATTTTGATCTTCATGAACGTGAAAAATGGTTACGGATATTTGTTGAGAGTATTCATTTATTCCTTGTGTACTTCATTCTACTTTTTAAAAATTAGCATCAGTTGATTGTACAAGGAGGTTTTATGTTGTGCATACAAGATGCTTTGATCTTACTCATCTCCGACATCACACTCCCTCATCTCCCTCTTCCCAAACCAATCTCACAAAGCCTCATTGTTCCATTTCCACAGGGGTACATCAAATGTCTGGACCATGTTTCTCCTCTCCCCCCGGTCCCCTCCCATTCTTACTCCCTCCTCCTATTGGTGTCTGTACCCTGCACAGGACCTCTCTTACATTCTTCTCATTCATTATATTAAGAGATTTTTACCTAATAGGATAGTCATATATATGCTATGTTTTAATTACATTTTTCTTGGTTTCCTTCGACTTTCTCATTCTAGAATCCCAATAGTTCAACACCTTTCTGTGAGTTTCATTATGCCATCTTCATTCACAGATGTAAGTTCTGTCAGTATTGTTTACCTTTTAATAGTCTCTTTTCCTATTCCCCCCTCCTCTAATACCTTCCAACAGTCCTAGGATAACACAAGTTATAACTCTTTCCATATATGTACACATACATATTAATATATATATGATGAGTATATATGAATATATATGTATGTGTGTATATATATATATATATTCAGGACCATATATATATATATATATATATATATATATATATATATATGGTCCTGAATGTGTTCATCACTTAGGTCTAGCATCCACAAATGAGAGAAAACATGTGACCAGTAACCATTGTGCAATAACTTCAAAGGCCTGGATTCCCTTGCCTATACTTTCTACTGATCTAAATTTTAATTAGGATATTTCTTTCAAGAGATTTGTTAAAGAAATTCATGGGCTACAAGAATCATGCAATTTCAAGAGTATAAAACATTTACTTATTTTATAGACAATATAATTGTTTTACAGTCCACCAAAACAGCGATGACTGATTAGTTCATAACAAATTAGGACTAAAATTTGCCCCATTTTAACAATGCCATACTGCTAGTCTCCCCATTAATGATTATGAGTTCTTAAATTAGGAACAAACTCCAAAGTTTCCCTCCCCTCCTCTCCCCTTCTTGCCATCCTAGACAGTTGACACATTAGGTGAATTGCTCTGCGGGTCAGCTCTGCTAGTGTGAACTGGTAGGTATACAGATGTACAGAGCACACAGTATGTTTTTGAGATGCCTGGACACATGACTCACATAAACCAATTAGCTCTTGAGCATTCTCGGATTGTTAGGCTGATCCAGTTGAAAAGAAAATCAAGGATATGGGGTGGGAGTATTTGGAGGGGGATAGCAGAAATATCTACAACTCCCCTGGGGAAAAGCTTCATCTTCAGCCCCAAACTTCACCCATGTTCTCTTGCTGATCTTGCTGGCCTCCCCAGAAATCAGCTACTGTGCCCAGTCAGCCAGGGCACAGAGGACCAGGGCCAGAGTAGGTGTGACTCAGAGCTGCTGGGTGCCTTTGAACACAAGGGTGAAAGCCCCAGCAATACTGAGTGTTTCTGCCCTTCTTATCAATGTGGTCTTATCTGGAGCATAATATGATGGGAAGGATGTATCCTTCTATCATCAAGACCAGGGCTCACAATCAGCTTTTATGATCTACTCACCCTGTGATTGGTGACTGTTTCTGTGCGTATGCCTCTTCCCTACATCGGAGTTCCTGGGCCTCCCCAGTGAGTATGGATGAAACCTGGTCCTTGGTGTGCAGTTTCAGTAGATGCATGGCAGAACGGGATTAGAAAGAGTCGAGGAAGATTTAGTTGAGATGGAAGAAAGACTTTTAAGCAGCTTCTAAAGTCATCTGCATATGAACGTTTCCACTGGGTATGCTGGGACTGTACTTGAACTTACCTCACAGGTGAGGGACTGTGGGGCTCAGGACCAGACACTGCTTCTGCCCTGCCCTTCTTCTGGGGCGTTAATGCCTCTACAATTCAGAATCTTGCTTCTGTTCCTAAGTGAAAACATTTTAGTCCCAGATGCAAAGTTCTGACCTTCACTATGATTCCTTATTTATAAAACCCTAATGTAAACTGAGGAGGAAGGGGAGGAGGAAGAGCTCATGGTTCTGACAGACCAGTATGGAAACATTATTAAAAAGTGGAGAAATCAAAGGCCAATTGTTTTGGCCACTTTGAGCAACTGATGTTTATCTTTCTCTTGTATTCTCTCTCTCTCTCTCTCTTTTTGTCTCTCTCATTCTCTTCTTCTGTCTATCCCTTCAGCTTCAGCCCTGTAGTAGGAGCTGTGTGGCTTGGTTGGACCAGGAGAATCACATCATGATTTCTTATATGAAGGCCATGAATAATTCATCACGAAAAGTCTGTTGCAGCTTTTAATCTTGGGTAAGCATTTTGAAAGTGCCAGTACTTTGTACTGTATGGTTAAAATTTCAAATCGCTCTCCTTATTATGTCCACTATTAGTTGGTCTATAAAAATATCCTATGCTAAGCGCCAGTGGCACCTGCCTCTAATCCTTGCTACTCAGCAGGCTGGGTTGTGAGGATTGAGTTTCAAAGCCAGCCCCGGCAGAAAAATCCATAAGACTCTTATCTCTGTTTAACCAGCAAAAAGCTGGAAGGGGAGGTGTGGCTTAAGGGGTAAAGCACCAGCCTGTGCAAAAAAGTCTAAGAGAAAGTACCCAGGCCCTCAGTTCCTGTCCCAGAAACAGAAGAGAAAAACAATCCCTAAAAATATGCAATTCTGATATTTGTAGCCAAGAAGAGTAGACAATGTTTATGTTCATAGAATATTGACCTATAGGCTTGAAGAATTGTGATTTACTTCAAAGCATAATGTGACTTCTCACCTCTAGATAAGTGGAAGGTTCTGCGGAATCCCGAGTCTCAGGGCCATGATGCCAAATGGGTGTCAGCCACATGGAAGCTTCCAGAATCCTCCACCGTTAGACCACAGCGGCACTTAGCTTCTCCTCAGTGCCATACTCATGCTTTGAAACTCCATGAGAGAATTCATTCACACAAGAGGAAATTGTCTATTTGCATCTTGGGGGAAAAAGTGAGGGAAACAGCATTCTTCCCCTGAACAAAACAAATTTCTCCTGGAAATGACCACATGAAACGTTCCTGGAGAATAAGTCCAGTGACCACTGTACTGTGTCTCTGAAAAGAAAAAGAAAACCAACCAACCAACAAACAACAATCCAGAGATTGGAGGGGAAGTTGTCAGCCAGGTGTTTTCTGTGAGTTGGAAGGTAATGCTCCAAGACTCCATCTCCATAGATTGCTGCTGGCAGGCAGGGGTCCTCAGGGGCACTGCCTGGGTGGCCAGTGCTGCTGCGATTCACCCCTGCCTCCCTCCTGCTGCCAGCGATGCCAAGGCATGTGTGGTTAAGCCGGGAGGTGCCAGTTCTGACGGTGGAGGACAGTTGCCATGAAGAGGCTGCTCTGAAGTTAGTGTAGATTTCACTAATTTTAGACACATTGAAGAGCTCCGGGAAGGGATTTGTAGTGGATTACAACATTCCTTCACTTATTTGTTCTTTGCCAGCGAGTGTCACACAGCTGTGTGTATGTGTTTCTAGGTCTTAGTGTGTGCATCTGTATGTGTGCATGTGTACATGTGTATAGAGGAGGAGTAAAGGAGCTGAAGAAAAGCAGTTCTAACCGGTTCCCGGTCAATCCGTCGGCTGAGAGTCACTGCTACCTTAGCATTGTTAAAGACAATTGGTGAAATATTCAGTGAAAATAAAAATTCATCTTACAGTTATTCAACATGGGCATGCAGAAAGTTTTCTCTATGAGATCCAGTGTATTTTAAGGTAGGTTTTTTGTTTGTTTGTTTGTTTGATTTTTGGGTCTGGTTGTGGGGCCTGAACTCTGGGCCTGGATGCTGTCCCTCAGCTCTTCAGCTCAAGGCTAGCACTCTACCACTTGAGCCACAGTGCCACTTCCGGCTGTTTTTCCTGTGTCTGTGGTGCTGAGGAATCGAACCCAGGGCCTCATGCATGCAAGGCAAGTGATCTACCACTGAGCCACCTTCCCAGCCCCTTAAGGTAGGTTTTTGAATTACAATTCATTAGTAAGGCTGTCAGAAAAATGGCAGGAGATGGTTTTCTCCAAAAGAATTCTTTGTAGTTTGGAGCTATATCTAACAACTTAGATTTGAGACCTTTGGTTATTTTCTAAAAATATCCTGAAGCAAGATGATGCTACACCAGAGAGCCTCGGGATCAGGAGAATCTTGTCTGACAACTCAAAAATGCAATGAGCTCTGTTTGGGGAATAATGGAAGAAGAAAATGTTCCCTCACTTATGACAATAGAAAAGGCAGTACCCCATATATACATATGTATATATATATGAATTATCAAATCATGGATGTACATATATATATGTATATACTCCATGGTGAGAGATTATATCTTAAATCGAGCATGTTCTAATACTTCTTAAAAACGTTTTCTTCAATTTTCTTAATGACTCCATTTTCCCTCCACCTACAGTTGTGAATCTCAGCTTAGGTACATCATTTATCTAAGATACTAAAAAACTAGACCTAACACATTTTGCTATTTTTCAGATTTCTCCATTAGAGTCTGGCTACTTTTAAAATTTGTTTTGCTCTTGGTGAACATCCCAAGTATGTTTTTCTTCTAGAACATTCCAAATATAGTTTTATCATTTGATGTCTGTAGGGAACTGGAACAAAGCTAAAAGAGCTAGTATTTTGTGAATATTCATTAAAAATTCAATTTTAATTTTTCTTAAAACAATAATTAACCATAATTTATCAGGAAAGAAAGGTTCTAACAAGCATTTTCAAGCATCTTTTCATTAAAACTAGAAAATCCTTGCGTGTTAGATATTACCCATATTTATATTAGTATCTAAACTAAAGCATATGTAATTTATTAAATAACTTGTAGGAAAACTCAGATCTTATAAATGAATGAACAGAGATTCCCAAAAAGTTCTCCTATTTTGCCATTTATTTGAACTATTTTTATTTTACGAGACAGATGATATAAAATTTCACAAGTACTTTACACAAGTATGCATGATCATTGTGTCTGTATTTCCTTCATTATACAGTCATCAATACACATAGAGCCTACTGTAGATCTATATGGAGATTGCTTCCTTTTGTTAATAAAGGTTTTTCTTCTTAATTTTAGAGCCAGCATGCCTCCACTTTGATGATATTCCAATAATTGATTTCAAAAGTAAAATATAACATGACAGTGGCTCTCTGATGATAAAGCTGTCCCTGCTGTTGATCAGGCTCAAGGATTCAAATTGTCTTTGACTATTCATCTGTGTTTCATCGCTGAGTGTTCCTTTCTAAGTGTCCTCATATTTTGCACAAATAGAAACGTGTATATTTAATATTATTTCCCCAAATTTTACATATTAAGAGATCAAGTGTGTTTATTAATCTCCTCTGCCTGCGGAAAGGAGGGATATAACTTGTTAGTGAGTAGGATATGTGTATCGGCAGGTAAGGGTTTAGAGGAAATGCCCTCCTGCTGCTAGGGAAAGTGGAAAGGGAAAATCTAGTGGTGCATCTCTGCATTGATCCTAGCTAAATCAAAAGATTTTTACAGTACAGCTTTTTCTACAACAGCTGAAGGCAAATAGTGACTTGTTATCTCCTATTGGCAAGCTATTATCACATGGAATGGGAACACACTTCTGTTTTTCTGTGGCAGCTGTATTAGCTGGCGTCTTTGATTATGAGGTAAGACTTTCCCATGTGACCAAATTAGTAAATAGAGATAAGCTTAGGGTAGCCCAAGTTTGTTTGCAATTTGTTTGTCATTTCTTTCAGTGGCATCTTGAATCCACTGCAAATTACTCAGTTGATTTTAAATCTCTTCAATTAAAGTAGAATCATTAAATACTCTGGGCTTCTCTGTTTTCTTTTTACCCTATCTGATTTTCTCTGTGGTGCTTGGGTTGTGGGTGGGAGCTTGCCAATCGCTTTTGCCAAGATGTGTACATGTAATGATACCTCTTTTTTCTGAAGTGCTCAAAGCACCTAGTGCTTTCTGCCAGGCTTACCCTGTGCTTCAATACAGAGAACTTGGCAAGGTTAATGAGCTATTCCAAGTAGAGACACTGGAAGCTGTGAATGAGGATGAAAGAAAAAGGCAATAAACATTCACAAGGACTCATTAAGACCTGGCTTTCCAATGAATGGTTGGAACTTGCCTTTATCCAAATAAAAGCATTATCAGTTAGGAAAGTTGGAGGTTCTTTTCTGAACATTCACGTCTCCGAACCTAAGATATGATATTGTATGGACTCCACATACCGACAGTTTCTTATAGGATAAATGACAGAAGTTCTATCATTTTTTCAAATCTATTTGTTCTATTTTATTTATTAATCCTTCTAAAATCAAATCACACTAGTTATACTTTATATTCGTTATATGTTTTCAAAACCACTGGGGATTTCAATCTTCTGTCGTACTTTGGAAAAGTAGACTTAATAGAGGCTAAATGTTAAATATAAGCAAGATAGAAATCATATTTTGTCTCTTTTCTATGATAAGAATTCTATGTGACCTGCAATCTGCTGCCTTTTCTCCACTTGCTAATCCCCTCACAAACATCATTTTCTAGCACCCAAGAGAGGTCTACATATGGTTTATCTTCACTTTGTAGAATACTATGTTTACTTAATACCTGCGTGCCCCTTCAGTCTCGTCTGTCCCTGTTTGGTCCTTCCATCACCCCTCCTTCTCCACAAACCTGAGAAGATTTGAGGGAATTATTTTGTTTTATTTTATTTCTTTGTTGTTGTTGGATCTATTTGCTTTGCTGTTGAGGGCAGTTCCTTAGAAGTTTCTGTTTCCTTGGAGTTATTAGCCATACCAGAACCCTAAATAAAACAGGATCTTGAAAATTGTGCAAATTGACTGATATTTCAAGAGAGGGCACTTATTTGAGAGTATTTGCTTCTCACATGATCATTTCTGTGTCTAATTTCTGTCTAGGTAGAAGTTTGATGTGTAGTGCTTAATGGGAATCATCTTTCCCTCTACTCAATAAATACCTCTTATCAGGTCGTCTTGTTGGAGGTGATCATTCCCATCGATCATCATCCATCTTTCCTGTGTCCTCTAGCCAAGACCTCCCTACTCGTATCATGTCTCTGGTTTGACCCTTACCCACCAGTGTCATGAACTAAGCGCTGCCTTGACTGATGTTGAGAGCATGTCTGTTCCTGTTTGTGTGAGAAGAGAGGGGAGGGAAGCGAGCAATTACTACAAGAGACCTTCAGTATTTCATCTGCAGGAATACTAAGTCCATTCATCATGTTCTCTAGAACAGCCTTCATGGTCACGTAAATGTGTGACCCTGGAGGGATGCTGGAATCATGCAACTCTGATAAACAACTATGGTGCTGTGCACTGAATCAGTCCCCTTTTCCTGCTCCTTAGCCAGGTGATGGCATTTCGAGGTGGGATCACTGGTAGGCCAATGGATGATGAAGGTGAATTATATGTCAATGGATTTAGACCCCTGTGATTAAATTCAATTTTATACAATTGAACGTTGGTGTGGGTCTTATGGGTATGATAGTACACACAGCATGTGGATGAATCACAGATCTGAAATGAACACTCAGACTATTTTTTTTAATGACCTGTGTCACCATGTAACATGTTTCACAGGCTCTCTCTACATATATACAGATGTTTATCCACAGCTTACATATATATACATATGTATGTATATATATGTGTGTATACACACACACACACACACACACACACACACACACACACACACACACACACAAAACATTTTCATGTATACAAACACAAAAATTCACAGAGGCCTAAGGTTTCTCCTGTTCCTTCTTGTAATGTTTTCAGGGTGTCTGCTTTGACTCTGAGGTCTTCGATCCATTTGGAGTTGATTCTGGTGCAGGGTGATATATAAGGATCTAACTTTATTTTCTATAGGTGATTAACCAATTTTGCTAGCACCATTTACTGAAGAGGCTGTCTTTCTTTAGTTCTATTTTTTTAGCTCCTTTATCCAAGATTGGGTGGCTATAAGTCTGTAGGTTCATTTCTTGGTTTTCAATTCTATTCCATTGGTCCTGAGATCTCTTCTTGTGCCTGTACCAAGCTGTTTTGATTACTATGGCTTTGTAGTAGAGTTTGAAATTTGGTATTGATATTCTTCCAGCACTGTTCTTTCTGTTGAGGATCGTTTTTGCTATTCAGGGTCTTTTATTGTTCCATATGAATTTTTGGATTGCCTCTTCTATTTCCTTGAAGAATAAGGTTGGAATATTGATAGGTATCACATTGAATTTGTAGATAACCTTGGGAAGTATTGCCATTTTCATGATGTTGATCCTTCCAATCCAGAAGCATAGGAGGCTTTTCCACTTTCTTTTTTTTCTTTAGGGGGTTTTATTAGTTTTATTGGTTTTAAATACATTTTTCATTATTATTATAAAGATGATATATAGAAGGGTTACAGTTCCATGACTTGATGAAGAGTCCTTTGGTTTTAGAACAATTTCATCCCTTCCTTCACTCTTCCACTTTTTCTTTTTTTTTGTGAACATACTGTACAGAGGGGTTACAAAAGAAAGAAGGATGGCCAATAGACACATGAAGAAATGCTCAACATCCCTAGCCATAAAAGAAATGCAAATCAAAACAACATTGAGATACCACCTCACTCCAGTTAGAATGTCAAAAACCAAGAACTCT
>NW_012267281.1:1630266-1759084 GCF_000151885.1 Dipodomys ordii
GGAAGGGATGTGAAGGGTAAACAAAGGAGGAGGCTGCAATGCTTGGTAAGAAATGTACGCATTATCCTGCCCATGTAATTGTAACCCCTCTGTACAGGCTTTTCCACTTTCTAAGTTCTGTTTTGATTTCCTTTTTCAGCTTTTTAAAGTTTTCATCATAGAGGTCCTTCACTTCTTTGGTTAAGTAAGTTTATAGGTATTTTATTTATTGTGGGCCACGCTCTTCTCATTGTTGGCATACAGAAAAGCCATTGATTTTTCAGAGTTAATTTTATACAGCTACTTTGCCAAAGTTTCAAATCAGCTCGAGTAATTTGGGAGTAGAGTTCATGGGATTCTTTAAATACAAAACCATGTTATCTGTGAAGAGGGAGAGTTTTACTTCATCTTTCCAGATTTGGATGCCCACCTTAGGGATCCTTGGCACAGGCCGAAATTTTCTTAATAAAGACTAGAAACACAACAAATCAAAGAAAGATTGGACAAATGGGATTACATGAAACTGCAGAGCTTCTGCATGGCAAAGAACATAGCTAGCAAGATCAATAGAAAGCCCACGGATTGGGAGAAGATCTTTACTAGCCATACAACGAACAAGGGTCTTATATCTAAAATAGACTTGGAACTCAAAAAACTAAATCCCCCATCAACAAATTCTCAAAGAAACAACGCCCAATAAATAAGTGGGCTAAAGACTTAAAGAGAAACTTCTCTGAAGAGGAAAGAAGGGTGGCCAATAGACAATTGAAGAAATGCTCAACCTCTCTAGCCATAAAAGAAATGCAAATCAAAACAACATTGAGATACCACCTCACTCCAGTTAGAATGGCAAAAATCAAGAACTCTAACAATAACAGATGCTGGAGGGGATGTGGCCAGAAGGGAGCCCTACTGCATTGTTGGTAGGAGTGTAAACTTGTTCAGCTACTTTAGAAAGTAATATGGAGGTTCCTCAAAAGACTCCACATAGAGCTCCCTTATGACCCATCAATCCTACTTTTGGGCATTTACCCAAATGATCACATACAAGACCATACTAAAACTACCAGCAAAACTTTGTTTATTGCAGTATTATTTAGCTAAGCTTACCATATAACTAAGATATTGAACCAACCCAGAGCCCCTCAGTAGATGACTGGATTAAGAAAATATTATATATATATATATATATATATATATATATATATATATATATATATATATATCTTAGAATTCTATGTCTCCATCAGAAAGAATGACATTGCCCCATTTGTTAGAAAATGGAAAGACTTGGAAAAAATTATACTAAGTGAAGTAAGCCAGGCCCAAAGAAGCATAGGTCCCATGGTTTCCCCTATTTGCAATAGCTAGTATATGTCTGGGACAAGTAGAAAAGGTCAAAAGCTATATACATATGGCCAGATAAGATGATGTTAAGCGAAATGAACCCCAAGACAGGGACACAAGTGGTTTTTTCTTTATTGCTATTGTTTCTAACATATTTATAAGGTAACATGATTTTTTTGTTGCTTTATATGTCCCTCCCCCACGGTATAACCCCTGCTCTCACTGTATTTAATGTTGGTATAATTTGGGGAGGGGAAGGGAAAAAACAAAATGTTTAAATGGGAATACATGTTGACCCATTGCAACAATGAAATGTAGAAGAAACTATGTTGAAAATTGAACTTCACTATTTAGGCAGGGAGGTGGGGGTGAGGTTGGGGGAGTGTAGTTGTGGAGGTGGGTAGGGAAGGGATGGTAGGGGAAAAACAAAGAAGGAGGTAACAATGTTTGATAGAAAATGTACTCATTACCTTGCTCATGTAACTGTAACCCCTCTGTACAGTATTTTCACAATAAATAACTTATAAAAAATCCTTAAAAATTTGACAGAAGCAAAGTCAGAGGTGAAGCAAGCATCAAGTGTGATTTGGGATCTTGGGAAAATAAAAACAAGATTAAAAATGTGCTAGGGTAGAATTGGGGTGTGAATAGCAATGAGCTGAAGATGCAGAATATGGTGATTGACATAGTGTATCTGAATGTATTGATGCTGGGTGCTGTGGCCAGCATTGGGAAGATAGAAGAGATTTACCATCCTCTCCCTAATTAGCATGTCTGCTCAGCTTTGTTTTTAAGAAGGATTTAATATTTTAATGGTCTTCTTCAAATACTTATATTAGTTATGTATAAATATCCACTGTGTACTAGCTGTTTATTGCCTGTGGGAGGCAATGTGTAGTATGTACAATAAGATAATTTAAAATACACATATCAGTACTAAGTGAAAAAGTGCTATTTGGCATTACAATTTTTATAGACCTAATTTTGTTACTTTTAGAAGTCAACAATATAGAGTAAATTCTAAACTTAAAAAAAACCACGAAAATTTACCTCCAATTTTTATCTAGATGTTTTAACATGTACCTGATTTTCCTATAACCACAAGCTATATACATATTGCATTGATATTTATTAGTCTAATTAGTTGCATTTCTAAAGTCCCTTTAATATTCAGAATTAAGAATTCCATGTTCCTCTAGGAAAGAAATTATCACCACCTCACATGGAATTCAACAATGCTCATAAAATTGCATATAAAAAAATTGTGCTCCAATACTCACAATGCATATTAGGTTCTAAATGGATTTGAATGTAAGTGATGTGTTGAACCCTCTTCTCACAAACGATGCCGTAAGCGTGATGGTTCTTGTGGAGCACATGGAAACACCGCATGTTTAGAGATCATGGTGATGAGATGCCCAGGCTCACTAATGCTCTTCCATCCCCCACGCACCTCCCGTCTCCACCGGAGATGCCATTTGTCTGGAGTGCACTATTCTCTGCTCTCCTCAGGCTTGAATGGAAGGTCACTCTGACCTGCTGCCCATTTTTACTTAAGAACCGCTTTTTAACAATAAGCCACTAGCGTACTTGTTTCTGGACCAACTTGAGTTTTTGGCACAATATGAAAAGCATTTGGAAAGTGTAAGTAAAAGCCTTCCGTTTCAGAAGAAATAATGGCCCCATTTGCCATGGAAACCAGAGGACTTTATGAAAATGCACTCAACTGTTTTCTGTAGTGAGCCTAAAATTATTCTAAAAATAAGTTGTGTTCCTGGCATCTGTTAGTGCATGCACAAAGATTGCATCCTGCAAGGTTCCCCCCTTGGAGGAGAAATGTCACGCCATTTGAAAATTCCCTTTCACTGCTACGTGCAAGGGTTAGGGAGGGATAGATGTTGCACACAGTCGGGTCTTGATAATGGGTTTTAATTAAAGCATTGATTTATTTAGAGATTAGCAGAATATAGCCTCTTAACAGATAACACAACCAAGGAGACTGAACACAGGGCTTATCTTCAACATTAGAATAAAACTTATTTTTCCTTTTCTGTGAATATGATTTTATTTATGTTATAGTTAGCAAAAATATATGTCAAGGGATAGTGACAGTTTCAGTAGGCAAATATGCATGAATGAAAGAAGGATCTAGTCTTGAGCTGATGCACCTTGTTTTAGAGCCAGGCCCAAATGCTGTGGTTGTTCATGTTGCAGGACAGACCAGGGGTAAGGAGCCCAACCTCGGTCTCTTGTGCACACTCAAGGCTGCTGCAAAGACTCTTAATTAGCATTTTGTGTGTGTGTGTGTGTGTGTGTGTGTGTGTGTGTGTGCGCGTGTGCGCACATGCGTGCATATGCACGCATGTGTGTTTATGCCAGTATTGGAGCTTGCATGCAGTGGCTGGGTACTGGCTCTGAGCATTTTTTGCCTAAGGTTGGTTCACTATCATTTGAGCCACACCTCTCCTTTTGGCTTTTTGGTGTTTAGTTGGAAACAAGAGTTTCATGGGCTTTCCTGCCTGGGCTGGCTTCGAACTGCAATCTTCAGATCTCACCTTCTGAGGTGAGGAGTATAGTTGTGAGTCACTCTCTCCCAGCCCTAAGTCATCTCTTGACTAAAGTCAAGAGGCCCCAAGCCAGGAGAAAAGATGTTCTTGATGATCTGGAAGACCAAACTGGCAGGCTGAAGGTATCAAAGGAAAAAACACACAGAAATCCCCACACTGGGATGTGTCGGGAGATGTGTCGGGAGTCACGACAGCAGGCAAGATTCCTGTTCATGAGCATATGTCTTTAAGTGTGTGAGGACATAGTCATCAAGTAGTGGAGTCATTGCGTGGATTAGGCCATTGGTTAACATTAATTCAAGTTTTGCTCAATAAATATTCACTCGGTAGCTTGGTGCCTTAGGTATTTGGTAGCTTCAGGAAATAAACCAATAACTGACTCCAACCCTCCAATTATTTATGGCTCAGTAGGGGTGAACATGTCTAAGAACTCCTCAGCTGTCATTACAAGAAGGAGCTAAAATTGCTTCCCCAAATGCCACTTGAAGAAGAGACCAAGAAGTTTTAAGGAGATAGCTAGAGAAATTTGGCTCATCAGCTCCATTACCCGTAACTCTGAGAGCCATAATATATAATTTATCATCAGTGCCAGGATCATTGTGAGGGTGACACAGTAACTGCCCTGGACGGCAGGTGTGAACGGAAACTCCTCAGATCACTGCACACAATTTGCGTTCTTTACATACTGGCCTGCATTTGGGAAACTAGATGGCTTCTTTTCTGTGTAATTGACCCTCATTTCAATGGCATTGATTTCACTCTGACTGGTAATGCATACTCCTAAAATAGCATGCTGTGAGGAGCTTGATGGGAAAAATTTGCGGACCCTACTCTGATGCCAGTCACAGAGGTGCAGCCTTAGCAAGTGTTCCAGAAGCATGGTTCTGTATGCCCAGGAAGGTTCTGATGATCATGTGTGCACAGGACTCAGGGCTGGGAGGGATGATGGATATCTGGCTAGACCAACAGGACTGCTTTTGTTTTCAAGTTATGTATTATGGGGATGTATATAAGACAATGGACTCCAATAAAAGTCTACTACATACTATGCAAAGGAAGAAATATAGTCTAGTTATAGCATTTGTTGCAGAATGAATACATCTTTGCTATTAATTCTTACTCTATGGTGCAGTATAAATATCTGGCTGAGGGGGTGTAGAGAGGATCCATGTTTTAGCTGAATAATTGCACATGAATATATCTTATGCAATCCCCAAATTCTGAGTTCTTGAAATTGTGATAGCACTGCCTGTATCTTATTCAGATCTACCCCTTAGCTGTACAGGGCATCTAAAATATGTTTGTTGTGTGAATCAATAGGTTCCTTATGAACTGTGTGAGTCTAAGGAATGGAGTTGGTGGGTTTGGTGACAATGAGCTTCATTTTTCTCAAATGTAATCATCTCTCATCCTCGGCTCCCTTCCCAGCCTCAGTCCTTTCTTCATAAACATAGACTTGAGAAAGCAGTTTAAAGACTGATTATCTTCTTGGGAAAGGGTAGTTCTTGTAAATTAGTAGCAATATCATTTCCCCCTTTCTATTTGTATGATTTATTTCTTTATTTAAGATTTATGCAGCATATCTATAAGATAATCAGAACCCTCCCTTTACAGCAAGTAAACAGACTGGCTTGAACACGGGTTCTCTGACGTATCTTGTTCTCCACACCCTTGTTTACTTCTGTTTCTCCTGGAAGCATAATGTTGCTCCCAGATACAAGCTGAATGTTTGCATTAGTTATACTTGTGCACCAGAGAAAGACATAGTGTGTTTGTGCTTTCTAGACCAGCCCAGCCCTCAAGAAATCCAGTTTCAGTTTTTATCTCTTTTCACTTATCTTGCATCTTCTTTCAATCACCCATTAGGCTATTTCTAGGGTTTGAGTTACTTTAATGTTTAGTCATGCCATTTACAAGATAATTAATTACACATTGGTCAATCCATTTCAGAGTTGCCCAACTAGACCTGATTTCAGACTATCACCTTCTCTTTTGGGGTAGCTATGTGGTGACATACACTCAACAGCCTCCTTATGAAAGTGACTTAAAACTCTATTCTATAAGTGTCTCTTCAAACTGAAAGCAGTTTTCAATGTATACATTATACCATGTGATTCTAGAGATTGAGCTCATTTTAAAGGTGTTCCTAATGTAACAGCTTAAAATTGCTCTGGAAGACAATGTAGCAAATTGAACTTCTATTAATCAAGTCTGTTTTCCCCAAGATTTCCATTGGTTAAAAAGAATTTTATTTAAAGTATTTAAATAATTTTAAGTAGGCATTGTTTTGGAGAAATCACAAAAATTCCATTATTCTTAGAAATCCCTTATTTCAAAACCTACGCTTAATATCAATGTTAAATAAATTCACAACTATAGTAAATGTGAGTGTGTGTGCATGTGCATGTACCGTTCAGATGACAAGATATTATAATCATGTTTCAATATAGTTTGCCAGAGCATATCATTCACTTGATAAGAATGTGTTTAGGCAACAAAAGAGAGCAGTTTATAAACTCTTGCTTATAGATGGGACTCATTCTACCATTTGCTGGAAGAATAAAATTTTTTTATAGGCCGTGGCAAACTAATGATTGTGCCTACCTTCAGAACAAGTACGTTTTTTATTGTTCAATGACAAGCAAATATAATGTGTGCAATTGACATATTAATAAGGGATCTAGGCATTTTATTGGACTGAGAACTGAATATAAATTTGCAGTGGGTTGGTGAGTTTCAGGCAGGGAAAGGAAAGGAGGGAACTAGGCCCACTACAAAGCGTGGGCTTAACTGTGGTAAAAATTGCTTCATGTGTACTAATTTACTGTTGTTTCCTGCGAGATTTTCTTTATGTTGTGTTTTGTTGGAAGATAGAACAAACATAATGTATTGCTTCAGAAGAAATAGAAACACATATAGTTCACTTAAATAATATCCAACTAAGTCAAACACTATAAATATTTAAGTTTAAATGCTTATATGGCTTAGAGAAAAGAACTCGTTCTAAATTTCCCTTCTTGTCCAGTACACTCATGGGTAGACAGCTCTGTGGCTGTGGGTAGATTGCTCAACTACCCCGTGTCTTATTTTCTTCTCCTAGAGTGGAACAAATGATAAGACCTAATACATAAAAGTTGGTGTGTATATGTTTGTGTGTGAGTTAACACTGTATGTGTGATGATCAAATAAGTAAAGTGTGACATATTGGAAACTAGTAAGTATCATACGCTTATTTCTTCTCTTGCTGTTAGAACTTGGTGAAGTATGGAGATTTCAATGGCTTTGCATTACCACTATCTTTACTGGACTAATGTAGATGATCATTTATCAACATGAGAAAACAGTGACAGACTTGCACAGAGGAATATATTAAATGATACCTCAATTATGCAGCACAATAAACACTTTATTTTTCTAAACTGGATCATGTTATGTCAGTCATAATCAAGTCAAGAGAGCAAAAAATCTATGTAAATTATTCCTTTGAATAATTTGGTCCTATGTTTTTTTGTTTTTGTTTTTTTTTTGAGGAAAGAGGTCAACTTACAAGCATTCATTTAGCATTTTGCTGTAATATTCCCATGATGGCATAGATGGGGGGAAATCTTTGGATGCCTGCATCCAGTTTTGTAGAAGATGACTTGATTCCTCTGTTATCAATTCCTCAGCTTTGGCATAGTTGCTTCTGTGTGATGCACTGAGGTTGGGTAACTCGTGAGGTTGTCAGGCCTGATTCAGAATCAAGCAGAGTTGAGATGAAGTCAGAATGGATTCTTGCTGCCTTCAGCTCTGGAAGACTGAGGACAAACAGGAAACAGTGGCTGAGCAGTAAGCTGCTAACTCTCTAAGCTCCACATGTTAAAGCCACTGATGATTGGAATTTGTAACTCAGAACCTGGATTATAAGAAAAATAACCTTCAAATTTTTCTTTCCTATTATATAAGTATACATATATATATATATACATATATACATACATATATTTATGTTTATTGGTAAGGTGATGTACAAAGGAGTTACAGATACCTAACTCAGGTAATGAATGCATTTGTTTTTGAACAGTGTTACCTCTTCCCTTGTTTTCTCCTGGATTTTCCCTCCTGACCCCCTTCCCCCACAAGTTGTGTTCATTTTTAACATAGAGTCTACTGAGTATTGCTGTTGCATTTGTCCACCCTTTGTCCGAACTTCACATTTTTCTAAATGCAGTCTACATTAGACTGCAAATAGTTTGGGGAAAATATAACTTATATGAAGTACCAAAAAGAATTTAGTCATTGAACTTCTTCAACCTCCTTTTAATATAAAACAATATGAACCCTAAATTATTTTAATTAAAGCTTGTCATTAACTTAGAAACACCAGATTGGCATAATTTCTGGCATAAAGGGATATTAAATATTTTTACTCAATCATAAATTCTCAAATTACTTCATGAGTGGTTTGCCATGAGAAACAAGATGAGCTAAGGCAATAGTTAAAGTGATCTATATGATTTTTAGAAAGTGCATATATTATGCAATTGCAAAGGGAAATTTGTATCATTTAGTTTTTAATTGGGAAGGAAAGTCTAAAGACTTCTGCAGTTTCTAGGTGTAGAGAAGATTTCAGAATTTTGATACTTGACCAAGAAGGAGGTATCCTGGGAAGCCAAGGCATGCTCATGGTTGCAATAAGGCTTGAGTTGTAAGAAGTAGCTCAATGGCAAGGCTGATCTCTCCCTTGCTCTTGGGCTTCCCGTTAGGCCTAGACATTGCTCTTATCATCTTTCATTGTTAAGTGTCTGTTGCACATCTTCACATACAAGATCGTTGGGGAAGCACCAAGGTTGTGCTATGTATGTTATGTGCATTACCCTGATGAGGTGCAGCGTCGTTCAAGTGAAAGGATGTGCGTTTTGGAGAAGAGCTTTCAAACAGTGGGGCATGTGTATGTCTAGGTCAGATGATAAGGACCATGGAGTGATTAGCTCTGGGCAGGGAAGATGGGACTTGTAGCCTTCAAAACCTGTACATGAGAATAAACTTGGGATCTGGAACATTTCTTAACAAGAAGTAACACTCCTTCACAGTCTGGGCTCATCATGCCATGAGGGAATATCTTTGTTTTGGGTTCCATGTGTATACTCTTGTTCTGTCTATATGCATGTATCCCTGGGCCTCAGAAATGCACCTTACTGGCTGTATTTCTGGCCACCAAGGGGAAGGGTGGATGTTTTCCACTGAAATGCAAAGACCTGAGATGAGTGATTGGCTGTTGGTGATCTGCTGGTTGTAGAGGACTCAAACATGGGATGGAGCTGGATCTCCTATGCTGCTCTGTCCTGTCTTGCAGCTGGTAAAAGCTGTGTGCCATGAGCCTGGTGGTGTCTGCTCTTGAGGGTTTTGATTCATACAGTGGCACTGTCACACGGTGATCTTGACTTGTCTTTAACCTTGACTAAACTTACATTGTATTGGTCCTGGAAGCTCAATTTGACCATTGAGTGATCAGTGATCTAGAGTTGCCTAGCAGAAAGAACAGTGCTCACCAAGGAGTATTTGCTAAGGGAAGTAGCTGGTCACTGACAATGGGTAAGATGGTGATAAATAGAGAATGACTCATTGGCTGCTTCAGTTCTGTGGTTGGCATATGGAGATACAGAGTGGAAATAAAAAAGAGTGTTTAGAGAGAGAGTCACACACACAAACACACCAAAAGCCTGTCAAGAATGTGGGATTCCTACCACAACACCATGATGCAGGAGGTTGGAAGAAGGGAATTGAGACGCGCTAGTGCAGGCATCTTGAAATCAATCAGATCAATAAATGACAATAGAGAAACTCTTTGGAGAAATCCATCTCAGAAGACAGGTACTCAATTACGATCTAAGAATTTCAACTATAATGTAAATGTAGATTAAGACCCCTGCCCCATCCCAATGTATGTAGGTATGCTATATGGATCCTGAAAATACGTAACCACCAGCCTGGTCTCTGACCACTCCAAGAGGCAGCAATCAAAAGAAGATCATTTTCTCAGCACCACTGGGCACACCAGCAGGGTTGTACTTAGGATCTTTGAGCAGTAGAAAGATGCCATCGATGTGTACCTGACCAACACTAATAAACCACAGAGGAGGGATGAAAAGGAGTGTGCATGCAATCTAGTTTGCATGCTTTGTGCAACCATGATGCATTCAGGAACTTAATTAGGGTTGCAGCAGATGGAATACAAAGAAAGGAGAGGCAGAACTAGATTTGCAAGATGTGTTCATGTCAGAATGTTAAGGAGAGACCAAGTCCTGTGGGAGAACTGAAGACTACACACAAGGGAAATACATGATATGTGCCTATAGGTTGGATTTTAATAGTTGCTATTGTTTTGAAAAATCACTTTATCTCCGGGTTTTTACCTCCTCCTCCCCCACAGGCAACTACATCTCTTCATGTGCCATTCTTCTCTGAGGAACTGGTTGTAATTGACCAGAACTCATCCTAATCCACTTCCACCACGTGGTACGTAATTACACTTGCAAACTTCCTAGTGGAAAGGTCAGTCCTATTCTGAGGCACTGGGTATTAGGACTTTAATGTGTGTCAGGAGAGGGAGGCAACATTCATCGTATTGCTCCTGTCCGGTATTTGATGGTGCGTGGAAAAACTTTTCTTTGTCACACTTTAGAGAAGGAATTGCTATTGTCCTTAATGGGTAGAGGCTAGGGACTGATGGCCATCCTGCAGTCTGTAGGCCAGCCTTGCATCATCCAGCCATGATATCTTCAGCCTTGCAGACCAAAGCGTCATCCAGCCATGATGTCTTGGTGTCTGCAGTCGGGCATAGTACAGGCTCCATAAAGTATTTAGAAAGTCATCCCTGTGCTGTACAGAGCATAAGGCAAATGCCCATATGTTTATGTGGGATTGAGTTTTATTAGGAGAGTTTTAGTATGCTTAGAACTGATTTGCACCACCATGTTGTGGTTGTCATGGTGAATGCTATCAGCACCTATTAGGATTCATTCCCTTTGCTACACTTTGTTTCACCTTGATCCTCTTGATGACTGAATCTGCTGTTGAAATGGTATCTATACATTGCATTCACCGAGTAAGTAACCTGTGTAGCTGGGACTCCTCTCCATTCGAGAGATATGGAGGAGAATGAGAGAGACAGAAGCCCCTGCTTTGTAAGCTTACTTCACAAAGTAAAGTGGGGAAAGCATAATAAATCCAAGAAGAAATACTATGCAGGGTAACCAGGAAACAGGCAAGGGCCAAAAGCAAGCCTGCACAGGGAAAAGCCAGTACTGGGGATGGGGAAGAGACTGTTCCACAATGAAGAATTTCCACAGCCTTTTCTTCCCTGGGCTCTAATGAAATACTTGTAGTCTCATTAATAATGCTTGTGAGTTTCTATCAGAAAAGTAGAAAGCCTTTTTCGACATCAGGGCTCATGTTGACACGATTTACAATGAATGACAAAGGAATTACGGCCATTCTTGCAGAGTTTTCTTTCAAGTTTTATTGTAAAAATTGCCTTTACCCATAGAAGAGGAGAAGATGGGAAATCAACCTAATATCTATTTGCAGCACTTGTTTAAAAATGTGATGTACTTCCCACGTATTCATAGGCATATGACTTCTGGCATGGGAAGTGGTGACCCTCATTTCTGTCCATTTTTAGACGTGGAATGGGGCACTGAAATGATTTGGGGAGATTTGCATTTCAGGAAATGTTGCTTCTCAGCAACGTACACACATTACTACAGTGGAGCTAGGTGTCATTTAATGAGAATAAATGGCCTGAAAAACCCTGTGTCGATCAACAGCGCAGTATTTAAACACCATGCAAAGAGACCATGAACCTGTCCCTCTCACTTTAACAATCAGATTTCCTGTGTAGCATTTTCTCCATTCCAGCTTCTGCAAGTCTATCCCGTGGCTTGGTTTTATTCATATGTAATTGTTCAGAGTGGGAGATGGGAAGAAGACCCGACAGTGGGGTGTTAAAGAACACCTATCCCCAGTCCATTCTCTATTAAGACTTCTTCCCTGCTGCCTTCCCACACCGCTGAGCCTTCCTCTCTCTAAAGGTTGATGGCCGCCTGACATCCACCTTGCACATCAGACAAGCAGAAAGTTCAGAAGGAAATTGTGTGGCAGGACTGTTGCATACTTTGCAGGTGAAACAGATTCCTAAATAAAAGATGCCAGCGGCCCCAGGTGCCATCCAGGTTAAAAAAAATAATAAATGTAAAGAGAATGGTCATAACCCTAAAAGAGACTTTAAAAAATAAAAATCTGCAAGAATATCTGGAGGAAGATTTCCTGGCAATCCTTGAAATTCAATTCATGACATTCAATTTCTAGACTGTGCCCTGTAAGCACCACTGACTACCCAGTCACGGATCTGTGTATCCGTCATGAAGCCTAGGGAGTGCATCTCATCCCAGGTAGAGTGACCTTGGTCAACGTGGGAAGACATCCTGCGTTTCCCACATCTATCTCACCAACTCCGAATCAGGAACAAGTACGCAGCTGAAAGCATTCTGTATCTAAAGTCCACCTGTGACCAAACACTTAGAGCCTTCCGTTTCTTAGCAAGGAACATTTACCCGCGTAACTGGCAAGCTCATCATCACCTTCTGTGTGCTCTGAACAACCATTAGGAGCACTGCGAAGGCTTTCCCACAGCATTCTGGAGCCATTCTAAGGCCTTACAATAAAGATATCAGTCATTTTTACCTCCAGTGTTTTCCTCTTGAGTCAACTGTCTCTTCCAAAAAGATTGGCACATACTAAATAAACATGGGGCATTCAAAGAACAGATGGCTATTTGTCCTGATTTAGAAGCAAGGGAAAATCTATACCAGTAAGGCAAAAAGCCTTCAGGTACCTTACTGTTAAATACAAAAATAGCTAGGAGGCATATTGAACAGAGAGATGCTATTTTAGTAAGGTGTAAATTCAGCCATTCCGTGGAAATGTCTAGAATTCTGGAGACAGAGAGAGCCTCAGGGGTATTGAGCTCCATGCACCCCTTCCATTACGTGTGAGGTAATTGACATCAATGATGTTAAATGTCTTGTTGAAGTAGAGCTTGATAGCCATCAGAACTGAAAAGCAGATCTCCAGTTCTGGAGCTTTTTATGCTGTCCTTTACCTTTCCACTGGGCCAACTGTGGGATGGAGATGCAAAAACAGTGCACATCTAGAGGAGGCTTCCATTCCAGAATGTTTTTATCCCCAGTTGAGGAATTCCTACTCCACAGAGTAAAGAAGAATAAGTTTGCTTTTGCTCCATGTGTCTGTTTGTCTGTTGCATCCTTATTGAGATGTAGTTTACACCCCACTGATTTTAAATATGCAACTCAATGTTTCCAGCATATTCACTAATGGTGTATAACCATCACTACCATAAGTTTTAGAACACGTGTATCACACCCGAAGTACTGGCAGTTAGTCTCTGTTTTCTCCCTTCCTTGAAGGCCTAGGCAAACACAGATTTATTTATGTTTGTCTCCCTACGATTGTCTTCTGGACATTCCATGAGATGAAATAACACACTCCATGATGTTTTGGTAACTGGTTTATTTCACCTGGAATGCTTTCTTTGAGGTTCATTTAGGCTGCTGTATGTGTCTATCATTGATGTCTGTTTAATGGTAAATCATAGTCTATATGTCAGGTTCATCTCTTGCCAGATATTTAGTATGTTTTACTCCCTCAGTTTTTGGCTACTATGACTAATACTTGAAATCTTGTGTAACCAGTGGAGGGAACTTAGCTTCATTACTTTTGATGTAAAGTGGTCGTTGACTTACTGCAGCCCAGAGATTCTACATAAGAAAAAAATCATGATTAAAATATGTAAGTTTTAAGTGTTATTACATTTAATGGTGATGACCATTTTGTTTTATTATCGGTTACTCTTGCTGTTTCTTCACTGTGGCAGCTTTATAGATTCCATCACACATTGTACCTGCCTAGGAGAAGCTGTGGTGCACACGGTGTTTGGCAATGCCGGTTGTGGAGGACCATCTTCAAAATCTTTGAAAGGAACCCATAGATACAGGGATGACTCTCCATCTAGAATAACAGGATTTCCATTCCTGTGTGAAGAGTTTGAGGAGCTGCTGGATGGCTTCTGAAAGAACTGCATTGTTTTGTCCGAAATTCACCTGCTATGTGTAAGGGCTTTGATTCCTCCATATCTGCTTCATGTTCTCAGGGAGATCCTTTGAACCTTCCCACACTAATTTGGGAGAGTCTGATTTGTCTTTATGGTCTTCTGTTTAACAAATCCTGTCTAATTTAATGAAATGAATTTCTTCAGATTTTTTTGTTGCTCTGTATGACTCTCTACCCTTATTCTGAAATGTATGTGAGTTCCTCTACAGCTTTGTGACTCCTAGTGTGTTCTTGTGTTTTTATTCTTAATTTTAGCCATTATAATAATGTATCTACAATTCACATAATGGATTTAATGTGAGTTTCCTTAATGTCTCATTAGTTTGAGGGCTTTTATGGGTCCTTTGGCAATATATACTTTCTCTGAAGTTTTTTTTAGGAGTTTTGCCCATTTTTTAATTGGCTATTTGTCTTTTTGTTATTGAACCATAAGAGTTCTTTATATATCTTAGCACAAATCCATTCTCTGAAATGTGTATGTATTTGTAATACTGAAATATTGAAAAAGTAATTTTGTTACTTTTCTGTTCCAGTGATGTATGTCTGTACACAAATACTGTGCTTATGTAATTACTTTAACTTTATGATGTTTCAAATGCAATGTTTTAAAATTAACTTTCTCCTGTGAAAATAATTGTCATTTTAAGGGGAATTTCATTGATTCTATACATTTGTTTCAGGAGGGTTGAACTTCATTAGTACTGACTCTTCAACTCATGAGGAGGGTGACTGTTTCTATTTCTTTAATTTCATCCCCCTCCCTCCCCCTTTCCCCTCTTCCTCTCTCTTCTCTCCCATAAGGAATCTAGTCTTTTTATCTAAGGTATCACAGTTTTGGTATTTCCTCACAGTATCCCCATGGTATTCTCTAATGGACTGTAGGATCTTCATTCATTTATCACTTGTGTTACTGTTGTTTGTTTTTGTTCTCTCTCTCTCTCTCTCTTGTTGATTGTGGGTCTTGAACTCTGGGCCTGGGCTGTCTCTCAGCTCTTCAGCTCAAGGCTAGTACTCTACCACTTGAGCCACATCACCACTTCCAGTTTTCTGGTAGTTCATTGGAGATAAGAGTCTCACAGACTTCCCTGCCTGGGCTGGGTTTGAAACGCGATCCTCAGATCTCAGCTTCCTGAGTAGCTATGATGACAGACGTGAGCCACTGGCGCCCAGCTCTTTTTCTCTTGATGAGTCCTAATGACACTATTTAAATCTTCGAGCGTTTTCACAGGAACAACATCTTTCATGGTTCTTCTGTTCTGCTGCGTTTTCCTCTTGGTGCTCTGGACCATTTGTGAAAAATCTGGATTACAGTTCTCTGAGATTCAGGGCCTACGACAGACACTGCCCTCAGTGGCTACATGGTGTTATTCGTGCTACTTCAGCAACATCCATGAGGTAGACTGAGTTACTATCATTTCTAAATTGAAATGATTGTATCATCAAGGAATTGGTTCTAGATCTCTACCACTGATACAAGGGTTAGTCTTTGACTTACTTTGGCCAATGGAATGCAAGCAGAAATTTGGTAAAATCTTTGAATGTGCTAATGACTACTTTTCTTTCCTGTGACCCACTGTAAGCAATGTCTGTGGTGGGATTTCCTCCATTTACCTGGGCCTAGAAGTGAAGGTGAGGTAGAGCATTGGGCTTTAGCGATTACAGTATCGGGATGGAGAGAGAGGAAAATCAAACCCTCAATTAACACAACAGACAACTATAGGCTTTGCTGTTAGCTCAGCTCTGAGGGCACAGTGCATATAAGCTATGTCTTTTGGTCTCAATCAGTGAATGGCCATAAGATCTCTTTGTATAGGGAAATGAACTTGTGGTCCTCTAGTGATCCTTGTACAAGGTCTTTTAGAATAGAGTAAGTTTGTTACCTGAGACGTTGCTCTCTTTTGAAAGGTCTCTCTAGTGTAGTTGGATTTTACACCTCTGCTAACAGAGACTTAAATCCAATCTCGGAGATGAGCTTGAGGGAAAATAATAGGCATTTGTATTCTTTTTGTCCTTGTTCACATTCTGAAGGGAGTGACTGAGTTTGGAAAGAATGCTGCTTCTCCAGAGAATTTAGGTTGGAATTCAGAGCCTAGAAATTTAATTCAAAGAGATCTCTGTGTAGAAAAGTTATGAATAAATGAACAGGGTGCAGTGTGTGATGACAGAGTTTCATGAGCACCTTTGTGCTTTCTACAAGCTCCACAATTAATGGTTTTCTAGATAAAAAGCTTCTAGAGCATATTTAGCATAAAAACCATTAGCTACTATCTGGTCAATGAATCAACTAATCTCAAGTACTTATTATATCAAAATAAAAGTTCACCATATGGATTTCTCATTCATACTTGATATTTTTAAACAGATATTAAGTGGCTTTTTTCTTTTCTAATGAAAAATGAATGCAGGAGTTTGAGGGAAGTTCCAGCTTTTGCTATTTGAGGAAAATACACCTTTTTCCATGCTTAATAAGTTACTAACATAGCTTTACACAGAAATCTACTCAGTGCAACCTGTAAATATGGATACAGTCTATTGACACAGTCTTTTGGATTTCTTTTTTTTTTTTACCATCTTTAAGTAGTTATGCAAAATGATTACAATTCAACTAGTCAGTTCATAAGCACAGCGCATCTTGGTCAATTTATCTTAGTGAAAGCAAACCTAAATATCCAATTACAATTTTTTCAACCTTTTCTTTATCTTTGGCTCAACAATTAGCCAACAACTTATAGAAAGTACTACTGGTAATATATGTCTCATCAATATTGAGAATTTACTTCTTGGGGAAAAAAGAACTATTATTTTTGCTTAATTTACATTCTGTTCTTTTAAATGTGCTTCATAGATTTCAGTAGCTGAAATTACTACTTGATGACTATCTGGCTCCTTCTGCTATACTTAGAGTTTAATAATATCTTTATGCTACTCAAATTAGAGTTCTCATGAAAATGCAAGCCCTCCTGTCTGAGTTATCAATATCCCAGACTATTGTAAGCTTCAGATTGTTTTTAAATCAACAAGGAGAGTCTGTGAATATCATGTAAATTGACTACATGTGGTTGTATTTTCTTCAACTTCTCCAAGTCAATTTATCTTTGGACTGAGACCAACACTTGAAATTGAATGTGAGGAGGGAGTGTTTGTGGAAAGGTTGTGAAGAAGAAGATAGAGCAGATCCTTGTATGCTTTCAAGAGCACTATTGTTTCCTCAATGCAAATACTACTCTAAGGGGCGACTTTGCAAAATATAGAGCATATAATGAGAGGAAATGCACTGTGGGCTCCTATGTGCTCTCCAACACACAGGAAGCAGGAAGCAGGAAGTCAGATGGGGAGTGATTTGACCACATTTACTTTACTTTTGTATGACAATGTGACATCACCTGTCATCAGGGATTCCCTGTGCTAATGGCAAATAAGTTTCCAGTCCTTTTTAGTCTTCACACAGGAATGAGAAAACAAATGACTGAGTAAAGTGACCTCCAAAGGAAATTGTTTTCTAAGTAGCTGAAACCACGTGCTTTTTCTATTGTTAAACCAGGTACACTGGCTCTAGAAACTTTATAAGTGCTTCGAAAGAACCTATAATCAGTTTTTTTATTTCTGGATAAAAGGTAATTACTGAACAATTACTATTACGTGAAGGTTATTAAAGGTTTAATTATCATTTAAATATAATACATAAACATAGCCAACCTGTTTACTTTCTACCTATTCAGATTACTATAATGAATCCAATCAATTTATGCTAATGTCCAATTCTATAGCAAGAAAATTGGGACAAGATGTAGAATTGCCTGGGCCATTGTCTCATCAGAAGCAAAATACTGGCAACACATGCAGTTTTCATCTGAAGGCATTTGAGAGACTGTTATATGCTCTGTCAAAGGCAGGTGTGTGTGTGTGTGTGTGGTGTGTGTGGTGCTCTGACATATACCTATGGTCCTGGATTCCAGAGGTGCACAGAGGTATTTGCACAGTGCTTAAAAGTTGCTTTTCAATCACATCATGCCAATCTTGCAGCCACATAGGGTGAATGGCTGTGCAGCTTGAGGAGGAGCAGAGGTTGAAGCACAGCGCTGTGAAGAGGCAGGCAGGCAGTCCTCCCATCAGGAGCAGCTGGTGCTCCCATCAGAGTAAGCAGTTAATGAACTCCCTTTGGAAATGAAGGTCACACGTCCTTAAAAACCAGGACTAAGGGAAAAGTTTCCAGACTTCCTTTTTTTTAAAAAAAATTATTTTCTCTGCTATTTAATAAAGGTAATTTTAAAAGACCAGCTTATTTGTGGTCTTAAGAGAATTGTTGGTTCAGTTTTAGATCACACACTTGAAGGGATATTCCAAGATGAGAACCAGAGTGTTAAGAGAGTAATCACAAAGGGGAGAAACTCAGGACAAGACAAGAACCATGAGAGCAGAGTCTGGGCCAGCCAAGATTCCCTTCCACCTGTAGTGTCTCATTCCCCATCTCTGAGTTTACAAGCACAGACCTTGTTTTAAAACTGAATGCCATTTTCTAATGCTGGGGGAAACAAAAGTTTACAGTAAATGACTCAAGGAAACAGTGTATGTGTGCTGAGTTCAATTTTCAAGGGCAATGAAACCAATTTCAATTTCCCAAGAAATATGCAAAATGGATTTTCTTCTTATCTCTGCACAAAAATTGGTGACTGGCATAACTTTCTTTAGAATCACATATTTCCCTGATTTTGTCCCCTGTCTTTTCAGAATTCTCTCACTGTGGAGGCCTCCTTCGGACCTGCCGTTCTAGACAATATCCTCGTTCAAGATTACCTATACCTTTTTGTGTTTGAAATGTCCTTTCTGTTAAGACTTTGTTACTTTATCCATATAAAAGGGTTCATTTCTGGCAGTCATTGGGTTTGAAACTAACAAAAGACCTCATATACATTTACTTTACTATCTTTTTGAGATATAATTATAGCATGATGTCAAATCATTAATTGCCTACTCCTCAGTCAGTCATATATCATTTGTAGTCATTGTTATGATAATTTGAACAGGATCTTACATTTGCTAGGCAGACCATATCCCTAACCCTGTTTTATATTTGTTAATGTTTTGAATAGGATATCTTGTTTATGTTTGTGTCAGCCTGGACTTTGGTCCTCCTTCCTGAGTAGCTGGGATGACAGATGCACACATACCACCATGCTGATTTTCATTGGTTGAGAGAGTTGTGTGAACTATCCCAATCTGCATTCCTTGACTGGTCAGTTTCAAATTGTGATCCTCCTATTTCCACCATGCCTGGCTAATAAACTGTGTTTTTAGAGGGATATTTTGCACCTCAATTTGTGATTGAATATATAAGGAATTAATTATACAATTAACTTCCATGTAGAAGGGCAATGGTCCAGAGAGATGAGCTCTATTCAATGTCAAGAGGGATCAGTTTCCTAGTCATCTACTAACTATATACCTGTATGAGGCAATTTGGAACTGTAACAGTGTACAGAATTCCTGTGTCCCATGCTAACATATATTTTTATATCAATATTTTAAAAGGAATTGTAAATAACCCACTTAAATGTCAGGCATATTTGAGAATATGGGTCAAATTCTTACTTCCTAGTCATATACCATAAACCTAACATCCCGAAATGACTCGCCATCTAATCTTCAGAATTCATAGATCTTATGCCAGTATTGTTTTTTGTATCTTTTCATGTGAGCTACAGTGTAGTTGTCATTTGAGAGTGTTCATTATATTTTCTTCCTCTCCTTTGGGAAATGGGACCAGGAGATGTTTATTTTTCTTATAAGGAAGTCAAGTTTTCAGAGACCATGTAGCTACCTAACTTCTTTCATAAAGTTTATGTGATTCTTAGGGAAAAAATTAGCCAACTATTAGACAAAGTCTTGCTAGATGATACTATGTTTGCTCTTTTAAGCCAAGTATGTGACTATTTAAGATTTATTTTTGACTGTTTTAGTGAATATCAGCATGAGTTGTCATTACACTGTAAGCATTATGCAAATAGCCAAGGTGTATTTCCATCCTGTTTCATAGGGACTAAAGGATTAGAGGTGTAGCAAATGGTAGGCCTTCAACGCCTACCATTTTTGACATGCATCCTGTTGGCTTGGCAAGGTTGACAGAACTGTTGGTTTATTCATCAGTTTTGTAAGTGCCATTGTCATTACACTTGCATCCTGAAAGATCACCTGTCCAACAAGTAGCAAAGTGTAATGTAACTGGTTTCTTGGGTTGCAGGGAGCATATGATTTTCAGACTTTTTTAGAGGTAGGCCATCCATTTGAGTGAACAAGCTCTAGAGACTTAACTTGTCATAACTGCAAGTGTCCTGGTGGAGACTATTTAAAACACCTTCAGTTTCAGGATAAGTACTTAGGCTATGGACCGCTCAGGTCACTATATTCAGTGCCTTGAGCCAAGCTATCTTGGTAGTTATTGCTGAGCTAATCCCGGAGGAAACCAAGATCCAGACGGTATGGGGTGGCATAAAGAATGATGTCAACACCTCGTATTAAACCATGAATATACATGTGTGTGCACCACCATAGAGAAAGTTTTGTTTCAATATGCATGCAATATTATGTTTTCTTAGCCATACAGGTGAAAATAAATAGTCAACCATCATTCCATTTTCAGACTAATGGCATTTGAGGATATGGACATGATTCTAACACGTATTAATTCTGTTTTCTTTTTCATGCGTGTGTGTAAAGTAACTAGCAGTAGATTTTGGAAAGATGTGTTAGTCTGGAGAGGTTGTGACATGCAAAGATTGGCGATTATTGTTTCTTAAATAGGGAGAAGCATGTTTTCTTTTGAATTAGGGAGAAGTAAATTTCAAAGTAACTCAAATACAACCTTTAGGTGTTTCAATAAGATAATATTTATGTGAAAAGACCACAGTGCACTTTAGTGTTTTGTGTTCAATATTTAGAAAAGGCATACGATGGTAAGTGTTTCTCTTGGCCAGAAGGTGGTATCTAAACAGATTCATTGCCAAGAATAATTCTCAGAAATATAGCATAAGTCACTGTATTTAAAAATCCATATACGGTAAAGTTCATTTAAGAAAACCATGAGTTTTTATGATTTATCCAAACTAAGTTTTAAAAGAACAACCTGACTAAAATTTTACTCTTTCTCTTGTTCTTATTCTTTCTTTTTTCTCTTGTCAGCCACCGAGGATTTATGAAAATGAATAACTTAAATCTTTTAACTCAGCTTTCTGTGCTAGAGATATCTCTATATGATCAACCTATTCTGTTAGCTATGTTTAGTCTACTTGATTTTTGTAATACATTCTGCTTAAACCCCCCACCCTTTTTTTTAACTTATGTAAGATTTGCTGTTGAATGTAACACTCCTATTCTTAGGTAAGCCTAAATAATTTCAAATTAATATATGTGCTTCTTTTGCCCAGACATGGTGGTGGATAGGAGCCATGTTTATTTCATGAACCTGTGAGGATATTGTGTTATTTGCTGAGGAAATTTGGGCTTTGCTCAGTGACCTACACAGAAAATCTATCTATACATGTTCTGATCACTTTAGTGCACACTAGTGTTTGATGCCATCTTTTAACTTTTTCTTGTCCTGTTTTCACTACTGACTTTTTGCCCTTATTTTGTAATTTTGTAGGTCTACCCTCATCCACAGGGAACTCTGAGAGTCAGAGTCTTTAGAGTGATATTTGGGTGTTAAGTGTACTTTATAATTATCCAGAGACAACCTCACACCAATTCTTAGAATGCAATGGCAGAATGGACAAGACACACACTGTGGAACTGCTGGCCTGCTCCATGCAGCGGGCGGGCTCTGCGGAGCCTGCTTCTAGCTCCTACAGAAAGGAGAGCAGGTCTTTGCTGGTTTGACTGGGAGAGGATGAAAATAATCTGAGAGAGAAAGAGGAACCCGAATAAATCCATGAATGATTGCCCCCAGGGCTCAGAATTCAGAGAGAACACACTTAAGCACCTCCTTTAACTATGAAGTACAGAGTCAAGAGTCAGAGGAGAGTGAAGTTAGATAGGAAGCATATCTAGAACAAATGGAAGCTGATGAGCCAGTTGAGCAATGACCTGAACATCCATGGAAGAGGGAGCATTGGGTGGCATGCATGGTCATTTCCCAATCCTGACCATGTAACCTGACATTCCAGGAGCTTGATAAATACCTTACTTCAGCTCCCAGGGTTTCTGATTTATCTGGTCTGGGATATAACCTGGGTATTTGGATTTGTGAAATTTCCCCTAAGTGATTCAGATCTGCCCCTACATGGAGAAATACTGCATTGAAGGGTTGGAAGGCAGCCACTACCATAGAATTAGTGATGGGAATTCTGGAACTAGGAAGAAAAATAGACAGGATCATTTCGGCAGGGCTCACATGAAGAATTGTTTCCACCCAGCATCTGCTTGCACTGTGTCTTTTCAGCTGGCAGGGTGGAGGAACAGGTAGATGGAAACGCCACGCTCCATTCCACTGTGTCAAAGGCAGGGAAGGTTGCCTGGGGTGTGTTGCTCTAGGGTCCCCTAGAGACCCCCATACTTACCCAGTCCAGGAGGTTCTGCAAAACTCCAGGTCTTACCATGGTAGGGGTCATCTTTCTTTCTGTCTCTGTCTCTGTCTTTCTCTCTGTATCTCTCTCTCCCCCTTCCTTCCTTCCTTCCTTCCATCCTTCCTTCCTTCCTTCCTTCTTTCCTTCCTTCCTTCCTTCCTTCCTTTCTTCCTTCCTTCCTTCCTTCTCTCTCTCTCTATTCTCTCTCTCTCTTTCTTTTTGATCATTCAACAAGGCAGTTTATGAATACAATACATCTTAAGCAGCACTTGTTTGCTAAGTCTAATATCTCTCTTCAGGCAGCTGGTTTTCTAAACAGTGGATGGGCTGAAGAAAGATAACCTGTGCTTCACTCTGATTCTGATCTCCTCTGCCAAGTCTCTCGGGCACCCATAGAGAGGAGGCTCAGGACATTCAAAAATGTCTACACTGAGTGTCCTATTGTTCTGAAGCAAGTGTTGTACATGACACTGAGGTGCAGTACTAATGAAAGGGATTTTTTTACCAAAAGCAACTGATATGTTATATTTTAAATAATTATTGTGACTGCTTCCAGCAATCCGCTAAATGAAATAACTCCCCATGTTATTTACCCAAAATGTTAGATTCCTTTAAGATACTTATGTAGACAAGGCCTTGAAACTGTTGTGTGAAAGTTCTTGCCTTGCATGCATGAAGCCCTGGGTTTGATTCCTCAGCATCACATAAGCAGAAAAAGCTGGAAGTGGTGCTGTGGCTCAAGTGGTAGAGTGCTAGCCTTGAGCTGAAGAGCTGAGGGACAGAGCCCGGGTACAGAGTTCAAGCCTCACAACTGACCCCACCCCCCCAAAAAAAGACAATTCATTTGTTGAAGACAGAGCGTATTTGATGAAATGAGAACAGCTACACAGAGTCAGGTTTTGGACCAAAAGAAGAGCAAGGTTTGCATGTAAGGGAGGGCGGTTTTCTCGCCATCACTAATGATGGAGCAGTGATGCACACTTCATGGTAGTTGCAGGACTTCTTATTTAGGTTGCTTCCTTTGACAATGGCACTGCTCACAGACGGGGGAAAACAAAATGACTTTAGCTGTCTGTTTGTAATAGAAAATCGGATGACTATCTGACTATCTTCAAGGTAGCTATCAGACTGAAGTCAAGAAGTAATGAAGTAATAAACAGAGTCAGCAAACACAGGCAAAAGGAAGTGATTCATAGAGCTGGTGTGAACTTGATTTGTGTGCCCTCCCCACACAGAACATTGTACCTGCCATGCGAATGGGAGCCAGTTGTTTCATTTTATCATTTGTATTTGAGGAAGGTTAAAAAGATCTACAGAATGAGCAAGCTTTTGTGTTTTAGATTTTTTATTAACCTGAGAATAAATTCCCTTATTGTAATTTTCTCAACTGAGGGTAGGTGATAAGAACAATTACCAGGAATAATGTCTTTTATATGAACTATCCTTTTGCCTTAATCCCTTGGTTTCTGACACCAGAGTTGAAACTTCTCAATGACACTGCTGTATAGACCATCTTTGCTTTTGCTCCTCAGAGTCGATTGCACATTCTTTAATAACCTCAACCAATTGCAGAAGGAGGTTTCATGTGGAAAGCCCATATACTCAATGTACTTTGATCAGACTCCTTGTGGCATTAACATTTTTTCTTATTTAGCTGCTGTGAGAAAAAGTAGATTGAAGCTTAATAAGTAGTATTTGACAAATATGATTAATGTGGGCAATATAATTACAAAATATTAAGCTACTAAAAATTTACAAACAAGCCTAGGTTACTTTCTCTACAAAAGAGCCATTCATATGGATGTTAACACAGTTAGGAGTATGTTTGCGAGGTTAGACACTTTATAAACATTCATGGCATGAAGAATCAGGAGTGTAAAATTTCTGATGATGAGTTGTATATTTATGAAGATTAGTAAGTATGAGGGAAAGTTAGTGGTTTAAAATATTGGTGAGAAAGATATCTGAAATAAATTTCAAGTCATGTCTTATATCATTTATTCATTCATATCTTTCTTTATTGTGGTAAGTCTTGGATTTGACTTGTAATAGATAATATTATATAGCTTCAAGAAATGAAAGTTTAAATCAGGAACTATCTGTGATTTGATAAAATGGTGATAATTCTGTGTAATTTGCGAGTATATGTGGAGTATAATTTTTCCCATTTACCAAGGCAAACATCATTAAAACTTTTAATCTTTTAGTTAGACAGGATTATAAATGGCAGACCATTAATGTAAATAAGGGCTTTTTAGATACTTATAAGAGAGTAGTAGAGTTTGTAACATTCTTGAATTCTCTACATATTTGTGAAACAAGACTCATGTTCTCATATAATAAATAACTCGATACAGAATTCTCTCAGCCATTAGACTTTTCTTTAATACATTTTTAAGTCAATTTGTTATTCAGCAAATATTAGGGGAAAATATTTGGAAAAATACTCTTCAATAAATGTCATAGCATATTATTTTATGAAAAATAGTTTGATAGTATGATATGCAACAGCTGAGATATTTAAATAATTGACACAATTAGAAAAAAACATATTTTCTAATCTGTACACAGTTTTACACATCTATTTGCATCAATACTATTTCTAGTAGCCAAGGTATGGAACCTTGTAAATAAAACATGAATGTTTAAGGTTCATATATTTATGCAGAAAAATTTCCATTTTAATATGAATGAATTCTGAGATAAAATTTTCTTGAAGAGGGAGCATATAACTCAAATGTAACAATTTAAAATTTAAGAATAATTTTAAAATAATTCATTTTTCCTCACACAAAACTATACTTGATTATCTACTCTTGTTCAGTATAATTGAACATATTTCAGTCTTGAAAAAGAACAATCATCAAAAAGTCATTCCTTTCAAATATTGTGTCAAATTTTCACTTGCAACTAAAATACTTTTCTGCACCATAAACAGAAAACCATCTATCAAAAAAGATACAATATTTTATATTGAATTGTGAAAATTGTGATTCTGATGAACAAATGGATTTCAATATATATATAAGATCAATATCACATATTTACATAGTATATACTTATAGATATTGATATATTTACCATTTATATATGTATATGTGTACATGTACATGATTTCAATAATTTCAATTCCACCAAACATAATATACCCGAACATTAAACAACGTTCATGTCTAAATTAGGTTGACATAAGCTCTTTAAAATAAATTTTCTTTCCTAAAAGTAGCAGCAGTCTTTCTACATCATTTCTAGATAAGCCACAAAACATTTATTTTTGTACATTTTCCTTTAAAAATCAAGGTGAGCTGGGGGATACAGTTATGGAAGGAGACACAGACAACAATGCATGAGTCAACTGCCCATTGGGCTGGTGTCTGATTCTATTTGATTATGAGGCAGAAATGTCCAAACTGGACCTGCAGGTTGCTGCCATCATCCTAAATCAGAGGAAAGATCAATTCTTATTTGCTGTGTTTACATCAGAGGGACATGAAGGACGAAAATAAACCTTTATGCACTGTTATGAGGATGTAATTACTCCATTCACATTATGCAAGTAGGTAGGGAAAGAGGGGGTCAAGCTAGGATGTTAGCCAAGGCAGAAAAGTCTGCAAGACTTGCTCTCAGCAGAAGGATCTGGGCATTGTGATACACACCTATTATCCTAGCTATGGAAGGAAGATAGAAAGAGCAGGACTGAGGCTCTGTTGAGCCTGGGCAGGAAGTGAGACCCTGTTTCATATATAACCATCATAATAAAGGATTGAAGGAGTGGTTCAGCTGTAATTCCTGCACCGGTCTCAGAAGCACCAGAACCAGGGCTCAAACTCCAGCACCAGAACAAAATCAGAAGCTAAACATAGAACTATCATATGATCCTGCTTTAACCACCAATAGCAACGTGACCAACATCCAAGAGACACCTGTGCATTTATGTCCATAGCAGTACCATTTACAGTTATCAATAAATGGCTGTAGGAACCATGCCAGTTGCCCAACAGCTGATGACTAGATAATGCAAATGTGATACTACTCAGTCATAAAGACAGTGACATTATGTCAATTACAGAAAACCGGATGGATTTGAAGATCATTGTGTGAAGCAAGATAATAAAAGCTCAGAAAGGAAAATACCACAATTTTTTTCACATGTAGGATCTAGACCTGAAGAAAATGACATAATTCTGTGTCCAAGCATCAGGTAGAGACTCTTGTTCCTCTTCAAATGATGCACATCTTTTGCCTTACCATCAGGAGAGAGGCAGGGGAAGAAGAGGGTTTTAGGAACATGTAGGAATATCACAGGAAAGCTCCTTTGTACAAATCATTTATGCTAAAGAAAAAAAATACTCTACCCATGTAGTGACTATCAGTCTCACTCTTCCCTGTTTTTCACAACTAATGCATTTTTTAAATATCAGTTCTCACTTTCCCAATGATGACCTTGCATTACTTCAAGTTTTAATCACACCTTCGGTAAAGAATGCAGCTTTAGCTGGGCGCTGGTGGCTCACGCCTGTAATCCTAGCTACTCAGGAGGCTGAGATCTGAGGATCCAGGTTCAAAGTCGGCCCAGGCACAAAAGTTCGTGAGACTCTTATCTCCAATAAACCACTAGAAAACCGGAAGTGGTGCTGTAGCTCAAGTGGTAGAGCGCTTGCTTTGAGCTGAAGAGCCTAGGGACAGTTCCCAGACCCAGAGTTCAAGCCCCATGACCAAAAAAAAAAAGAAAAAAGAATGCAGCTTTAATGTCTAATGCAAAGATTGGAGTGATTGCATTTTCAATATAATAGCTAATATTTCATTAATTAACATTTGCCTTAGTAAAATGAAGGTATTTGTTTATACAATTTTATTTTATTCTCTTTTATCAATGAATGAAAAAAATATATTTTTTTTTACCTGTAATAAAACATGTAATTATATTCTAGGGTATACAACTGATATTTTCCAGACTACTCTTCTTTGTTTCCATTTTTAAATGCTGAAAGAGCCAATCATTTTCTTCTCATATCTTGGAATTTTTTTCTGTCAAACATAAATAAGCCTTGAAATGAATTTCCTGCTTGATCAGCATTACATATATTAACCACATTAATATTTACCTTCAAATTTTTATTAGTAATAATCTATTTTACTTTTTCATATCTCTCTTATCAGTAATCATTTGTTTAGCCACAATACCTTTAACTCATATTTTTTAATTCTAGAATAAAATATCATGAAGATAGAAACATAAGGAAGTTCCCAGTCTCGGTTATACCATCTTTTGTAATGATTCAAATGATTCATTGTATAATTTTTATCTCTAAATTGAAGGTGGATACTTCATGTGTTACTCTGTGTGTGTGTGTGTTTGTATGTGTGTGTGTGTGTGTGTGTGTGTGTATGCATTGCATGCAGTAGTTGAGAATACTGTAAGAGCTTTGCTCAGGATCACATTGTTATAATATTCTTACTTATATGAAGGTCATTGACTTTGCATTTTTCCAGTCTATACTTGTGGGTTCCTTTTTAAATTTTCAAGGTCTTAGGCATCTTTTTCAAATTAAAAAATAAATATCACACTCATTGAACATCCCCATCAATGTTTAAATATTTTCACATTTGCAGTAATGTTATACATTTAATCATTTATTTATTTGCCAATTCCTGAGCAGATATTAGACTAACCGAAGCTATAGCATATAGTAGCTGAACCAGAGTCTTAGATTTGTATCCATTTGATTTTTCTCAATGTTTGAAGAGTATTTTCCTTGCCTGTTCTCTCTGGTGACCTTTGCCCTTTCTCATTAGCCAAGATTATATTAAACAATCTGTTACTAGAACTTGTAATGGAGCCTGAAGTAAAGCATCAGTCCCCTCCAATATTCTCCACTTCCCAAAGCTCAGCGGTTTGCCTTCTTCACGCAGCGAGCACATTTATAACATATTTTTTTCATTATCATTTTCACCCTGGCAATGAAACTGCATAACTGTCATATACATAACTCGAAGTCAGTTAAGCCGAGAATAGTGAGGGAATTTGAGGAGAAATGAATTTAAATTTTCCTATTTTTCCTACCAAGTTGAATCAAAAGAAAGGAGAAAAAGAATAAGAAGCACAAGTATTCAGGGGAATTTATAGGTTCACATGCCTAAGAAAGAATTTTAAAAATAAGTAATAACCAAAAATACCCAGAAATATTTTATGATTTGTTTGTGAACTCCCAGTACTCCAATATATTTAATATGTGCAAATTATTTATAAATTATATAACAACATGTGTTACTATAATAATTATGCACAAATTAGAGGAGGAAGAATTTTTAAGAGTATAAATAGAAATTTCACTTTTTCCTCCAACTCTGCTAATGTTTTCCCAGGCCTTCATTTCAGAATGGACTGACCACGGTTTGGAAAACAGTATATATTCTGATTGCTGCTTACATTAAACACTAGTATGTTCTATTCAAATGCAGTATCTCATTGAAATCATTACATAAATCAATGGTGATGTTTCATTATATATGAAATACAAAGTGGTCTAACATATTCAAAAGATGGTTAAATTGTTGGAATTTTTCTTGAGACTCTCCTTAAAAGACAGTACATGGTTCTAAAGACCAATGAGAAATCCTTCTTTATGAAAAGGTTTGCTATCAGCAACCCTTTTTGTCCTAAAACCCCAAGCAAGTAGCAGGCATACCTGGAGAAGGAAATAAACATTCCTATATACTTCTCAACTTTCATCAGAATCCAAGTCACCACTGTGTAAGAGTAAGAATATCCTAATTCTTTGAGCAAGGTGTGAATTGTTAATCTCATCTTTCCTGTCCAGTAGTCTTGTGTGACACTGTTTATCAGAGGCTTTCTGAAGTAAAGGAGTGGACCACTCAACCTCCATACATGTTTTCCAGTCATCATGGAAGTAGCCATGGGTCTTTATAATAGTTGCTAATCTCCATAACATCATCATTAGTAGATGAGGGTAGTTAAAATTATAGAGACCCTATGTTCTAATTATAGACTCTGAATTGCAAATCCATTCTTTAATCAAGTGTAAACGCGTTGTAAAGGGAATTGTAAGCTCTTTCCAGGGAGCAATATGCATTCAGGCTAGCAGCATTGTAGAACAGAACAATGGAATGCGTTCTGGGGGTAATCATTGAACACATGCTCCTCACAGAGCCTGATTTGCAATATGGATGCTTATCAGAGGGTTTGTTACTGTGAGACCTGGGCTTCTGCTCTTCCAGCTCTCTAGCATCAATAGAGAGATGTGGACATGTCCCTCATCCAAAATTCTCAGTATTCAGTGAGTCTGATCTGTAGTAAACCTCTCCTCCCTCTCCCCCCAATTTGTTTGTCTTCCAGTTTTCTTCACAGACTAAGAATTTTTAAAAAAAGTTTGTGAAAACAAGTCCCGGGAATGCCACACACTTCTAAACATTTTGTTGTTGTAGAGACAAACTCCCATTTTCTTTAACCTCTAGCAAAGACTAAAATAAAGTCTACTTCTGTAACCCCGCAAATATTTTAGTACTTGCCAGGAAAAATAACACATTGTTACTCCTTTGAGTTACAGGCGACAGCTAGATATTAGGTAACTGTCAGGCAAAATTCACTAACTGTAGGAAATTCAAGCAAACACGGGCTTCTCTGACAAGGGAGGGGGCTCTTTATTGTCTTATTTCTTGTCTTATAAATAATGAAGCACATGACATGGTACACATTTCCTTGTCAGAACACAAGTGTGAGCGGCACATTGCAGGACTTCTTTAAGTGTCCTTAGTACTCAGTAGCTTTCACAGGAATAAACTCCAAATAATTCCCATTTTTTTTCACTTGTGGTAATTGTAAGTCTTTCCGGCAGTGAGAAACAAGATGCTATTTCCATGCCAAGACTGCTAGACTGTTCAAACAATCTGGAAAGTTCTGCAGGTCATTACTTTCTTTGTAACCATGTTTCTTACCTCCTGTCTTTCACCTGTGAAATTAAAATGGAGATAGCATCTAATCTCACTCTGCCTTTGTCTATAATTATTAACTCACTAATATTTTTATGGAAAGCCATATTTTAGGAGTAATTCTATAATATTAGCCACTGGGAAGTCTTATTAAGTTACTCAGTTAATAATTTACTCATAAAGGCTTCTAATTTGATTTTTAAATGATAATTTATTTTCCACACTGTGAGGTTCACATGTACGCATTTACATCAAGATTGTTTAGGGTTTTGATTGTAATACATAATTAGAAGTAAAAAGTCACCTGTTTGTAGGTAAAGTCAGCCCAATGAAGAATAATGCCATTCGATATTAATAAAATTTGTGTTTAGCTTTTAATGTTACAGTAGAATAATATCCTGCTAGTTTGCCGGAAGTCTGGGTGGTACATTTATTACCATGACGTTTTCCTCTTTGCTTTAATATTACTATGCTTTCGACAACAATTTCCCTCTATTTGAATTATTACTGAAAGCTACAAAGGTTAACATTAAATATATTAACTTTATAATGTTATTCAGCTTTTTCAGCCATTAGTCTTCCCTAGACATTTGCCATTATTTACATAATTATTTCGTCAATCTAGTCACAGCTCCTTACCTCCAGAGTATAATACAATGAGCATTCATATTTCACTCTGCACCAGAAGAACAGAGAGCATGGGGCATGGCGTCAATGATGTCCATTCATAAGGCTGGGCTAGAGCGGGACTGCAGCTGGGTGGGAAGTCTGTTTCAGTTCCATAGACAAGAATGTGATATGGGTTCAGGTAGTCAGGTACTGAGTACCCTGTGTTTGGTAGCTGGCTTTAAGAAAAGCTACATCATGGCAGATAGGGGGTTTTAATTCTTTTTTTTTTTAAAGTAAACCCAGCCCTCAATAAATGAGCCATGATTCTTCTCACTAGAGCAACATCTTCTTTTTTTTTTTTTTAATGTGAAAGCTTCAGAGTTCTAGAGAAAGTTCATTTTGCCCTTTAAACTTACCTTTACTAGCTTGGGTCTTCTGCTGTGACTCCCGCTGCTCCGGCTTAATGAACATGCCTGGCTGTGTGGAGGTTTGGTGAGGAGCTAGCCTTCCCCGTGGTCCCTTCTTGACATCGTTAAATCACCTTGTGTGTTTTCGGTTATTATCTGCTGAGATTTATGTGCTCCTTGGGCACAGTCAAAGGCCATGATGACAACGTGCTGTGTTATCTCTTCTTCTCTGAGTAGCAATTCTGAAAGGGCAGCTTTACAGGGGATTTTAAAAGCTTATTTTCACTGTTTTATTTCTCACAGAACTACCACCATAACAAAGGAGTCTAAGTTTCAGAACCCACTGCCAGGAGAAAGTATTCAAAAATGCTGGCATGTCTTGTTCTCTTCCAATAAGTCATCTGAAAATTCCAACTGCAGATTCTAACATGAGATCTGACCAAAGTACGAAAAAGAACAAGCAGGATTTTAGGTGTTTTTTTCCCCCTGCACCCAGTTTTAAATCTATACTTTTCTTTTTCTCACTCACCTTAGATGAAGAACACAAGTATAGAAAATAGACAAATCCTTTAAGAAAAATGTGCTTTCTTCAGGTCAGAATTCCAAACACTTCCCATTCTGTCCCCACTCATATCTGCTCATCTCTCTTCTCTGAAGAATTTTGTTTGGAATGTATGCTGCTTTAGAGATAGGGTCTGCACTTCATTTTTAAGCTGATAACACATCTACTAAAATAAGGTAGCTTGGCTTTCATTGGTAACCCATAAAATGTTGTGCATTTAAAATATAGTTCTTTCACCATTAAGAAATATGTCTCTTAGATGTAATTGAGGGAAAGTGTAGGCTGATGCGTTGCTTGAATTGCTTGTCATTACTATTCCATTACTGCTCTAGTGTTTACACCCCATCTGGAGAATAATATTTACTTTACCATGAAACGCAAGAGGATTTATTGCACTGATCTTCTCCAGCACATGACTAAACTCCATATTGTCTTCATCCCTCACTCCATGGACTCCACAGTCTTTGCTTTACAACTTTTTCCTTATGACCTTTTGTCTGGGCGCTCCTTCCTTAAACATCCATCTTCCTACTCAAACTTATTCACCATCCTTCATTTGCTGTCTTTGAACTCATTCCAATTCATTCTTATGCCCTGTGAGCTAATTGGGAATATTAACATTCCTTTGGTCAAAGAAAAATAAAGAATAATATGTCCAAAATAGAAAGTGCTCAATGCAAATATTATCCAATTTTACAAATGAAAAAAAGTCCTCAAATGCTTTCTGAAGTATACACACACACACACACACACACACACACACACACACACACACACACACACAGATTTCTTCGTTTGAATTTAAGTAATAGTTCTGCGGAATATTGAGAAGTGTGTTTATTCCAGTGAACAGAAGTTAGGATCAAACTAGAAAACAGCCACCAGTTTGTGCTAGTTAAAAAAGAGGGGTGATATACAGAAGACATAAAAATAAAGATGGGAGTTGGTGTAATTCTGTCTATTCAGAAGGCTGAGATCTGAGGATCTTGGTTCAAAGCCAGCCTGGGCAGGAAAGTCCATGTGATTCTTATCTTTAAGTAACCACCAGAAAACTAGAAGTGGAGCTGTGGCTCAAAGTGGTAGACTTGAGTGAAATGCTCAGGGACAGCACCCTGCCCCGAATTCAAGCCCAATGACCTACAAAAATAAAATAAATAATTAAAACAAAACAGCCTTAGAAAAATAAACAACACAAATTAAAATGGGCAAATGACCTAAGTAGACATTTCTCAAAAGAAGAAATTCAATTAAAGATATAATGAGATTTTGTCTTTCTCTACCCAAATACAATATATATGTATGTATATGTATATATAAATATATGTATACACTTATATACATGTATATATATATATATATATATCCATATCCAGGACTAGTGTTTTATACCCATAATCCCAGTGTTCACTTAGGAGTCTGAATAGACAGAGAGTGCGCTTCAGGCCATCCTAGATGGCATAATGAAACCTTGCTTTAAAACGAAATACAAAACAGTAACAGATGCTGATGAGGGTGTGGAGAAAAGAGAAAGGATAATGCATATGCCCTGTCCAGCAATTCTGGAAAACAGTATGGAGTTCCTCAGAAAACTAAAAACATGGTGCCATCTCTGAGTTTATGCCCCAAGGAAAGAACTCAGTGTGCGAGACCCCTGCATCTTAGTGTTTATTTGGGCACTGTTCATCATATCCAAGTTATAGAACCAGTTCAGGTTCTCCTCAGCTGATGAATATATATATATATATATATACATACATATATATATACACATATATATGTATATATCACAGTAAAACAAGGCTTCTCTATATATAATGCCATATAGAAAAGTAAAATTGTTGATAAGAAATGTAATTATTACCTTGCTCATGTAATTATAACCCTTCTGTATGGTATTTTCACAAAACACTTAATAAAAATAAAAAAGAAAAGTAAAAGTATGTTTTTTTCAGGAAGTTAGATAGACATGGAAGACATCATGTTAAGAGCAATCAGCCAGGCGGAGAGAGACATGTATTGTATGCTTTTTCTTGTAAGTGCAGACTTGAAAAAGCAGCTTCCTTCGAAGTTCCAGCTACTCAGAGCAGTCACCACCATTCACTAAAACAGTAACTGGTAGGATTGAGGGTCTGTCCAGGCCCCAAATCCCCAGGGATTTTATAAGACATGTAAAGTGGTTCACTGAGTGGAGGAAGCTAGATATTCTGTTGTCTACAAATGGCAGTTGTCAATGAATTCTGCATGAAATGCCGAGTAAGTGTTTTCTCCTCTGATTCAAAGCTTTCACATCTACTGGAGATTTTTTTTTTATTGTAGCTGACTTTTTCTTTCTCTTGGCATACTACTAGCTCTTGCTAGTATTCCTGTAGGAGTCCCTGTGCTGAATACTAGCTCCGAGAGAGCAAGCTCAGCTTTCTGCTAGAGAGCCTTCTCTTTTCTGCTCCATCACATCCTGCCCTCCTCATGAAGGAAAAGAGCAAAGGAGTATGGGTATGTTTACTGTGGCTCTAGTGCTTGATCTCAGGAGCAATGCTAAACAGAGAAATTGGAAATCTGAGAAAAAATTCTTTGCTCATTTTTTATGGCAGAGCAAAATAGCCCCCTATCTAGGTAGATGCTACAGGCTTCTTTCCCACTTCCCTGTGGAAGGCTTTCCTTGTTTTCCTATAACCTGATCAAATAGAGACTGTGGCAAAAGTAAGGCAAGGAATAAAAGTATATACTATGTTGGACTATACAAACATGAACACATTCTTGCATAATTTTATAAAAAAAGAACCTAGGAAGAGTGAAGCTGTGTAAGTCCTTGCAAGTTGCTGGTGGGTTTTGAAATATTTAGGTTAAAGACTGACATAATGTATGCTGACAATCTGAAGACTTAAACATGTCCTTCGAAGAGCTAGTTAACCTAATTCCATAATACCTTGAACCTTCATAATTATTTTGATTTCTCTGTGATTTTTATAAATATAAACATGGAGACAATTGAGATGGTTTCCAATCTTGAAATCTTTTTTTTATAGTATACATTTTTTTAAATTGTGAAAATACCGTATAGAGGAGTTACCATTTCATGTATAAGATAATGAGTACATTTCTTAACAAGCATTGCTGCCTCCTCCTTTGTTTCCCCTTCCCATCTCTTCCCACCTCCCCCTCCTCACATCCCCCCTCAAAGTTGTAAAGTTTTTTTTTCAACATAACGTCTGTACATCTCATTGTTGCAATGGGTCCAACTGTATCCCTTTTTAAACAATTTGTTTTTTCCTTCCCCTCTACAAAGTATACCAACATCAAATACAGTAAAAACAGGGGTTATACCGTGGGGGAGGGACATACAAAGCAACAAAGAAATCATCTTATAAATATGTTAGAAACAATCACAAGAAAGAAAAAAAACTTTGAATCCTTATTTTGGGTTGAATTCTATCTTGAGATGGAAAATAGTGTAAGCATGCATACCCACCCATGTGTATGTATACACACACACATACAAATACATCTTCACACACATCACAACCCAAGTATCACTACCTGAATATATGTATGACTTATCTGAAGGAAAGGACCCTTCATTTCTTCTGTGCTTCTGCTCTTGCTCAGGAAAAACACAGACTGGTGCTAGGGCTGTCTTATTTCTAGCTGCTCTAATAGCAGCTTATCTTATTTCTAGCTTATCTAATAGCAGCTCTCTGAGTTGTGCGGAGCTCCTAGCCAATGCTCAGTTAGACACAACTCGTTCACCTCATTTTCACCATCTGTGCTAGAGGTTCTTGACATCTCTGACCTTAGGGATTTACTTAGAATCAGTTATGCTTTTCATACTCTTCCATTCACATAGTCATTTATTTTGTCAAACTTTATTTTGAATATCTACAACATGTCAGGGACCTGTTAAGTGCTAAGGATAAGAAAGTGAATAAGAAATGATATCAGGAAAAAGACAGCCATTGGTTGTACAACTCCAAAAACTACAGAAAAAATGTGTCATAGCTAAATAGATGTTATCCTTTAGTAAAGAAAAATGTACTAGGGGAGGTGTGTGTGAAGAGATGGTCATATGATTTATATATTTTTCACTAGATCCTCAGCAAAAGGCACAGTCTAAGGATTATTAAACTAAAAGGCTTCCACCCAAAACACTGCAGCTCCCAATTAAATTACATCTACTCATTAGTGCACATTAACAAAAACCCATAAACCACCACTCCTTTGAAAATAAAGAGCAAGAGCTTAAAAATAACTTACACTTAAATAATTACTGAACTTTTTATATTCTAACAGGATGCACTATTCCTCTTTATCATTATACATGAGGCTTTAGTCTTTCTTTCCGGGTATAGGTAGTGAAACTATCTTCCAGATGATAATGTCTTTTACACATTGGTTTTCTGCCCATTAGTCAATTAGAGTTTGGAGAAGGAAGTATATTACTCCACACTGGCTATATTCTTTGCATTCACATCGATTGTAATATAATTAAAGTTCATTTTTACCAATGTTGTGAAATGAGTTGATGAGTATTAGTGTCAGAATATGTTTCTAACAGGGAGAGGTAAGCATGGCTTTTCTTATAGGTATACTATATTCAGATAATTATACAATTTCTAGTAACCATGAACAATTCCTTAGGATTTCAATTTTGCATTTCATCTACCTGTTGTCTTTAGTTTCCTTGCTGTAACTTTCAACGCTTGTTGGTTTCCATATACACGCATGTAGGAGATGGTTGAGATGGACAGGTACATGGCCATCTTTATTGCCTTAAGATTCAGTAGTGAGTCTTGTCCCAACCTTTGATTTCTGGTCTCTTAGAAGCCGCTTCTGTGTTGTTACTTATTTATTTTTGTGCTTTGGTCCTATAGGGAATCAAACCTAGGTCTTTGCATGTACTAGACAAGGGCTCTACCACTGTGCTATGTCTCCATTTCTTGTTGATTCATTTTATTTAGCAAAGTATCTTTGCATACATATATTCATATGTTTCATCTTATCCTGCCCAACACCATGCCACAACATTCAGTTTATCTATCTTGAATTCTAAGCAAGCCTTTTAAGTCCAGATAATGGATTAGTTCACATACCACAGGGAGAATTTGGAAAACAAAAAGGAAACTGTGATTGATATATATATATATATATATACATATAGATAGATAGATAGATAGATACACACACACACACACACACACATATGAGACAGGAATTGTGGGTATATAAATCCTGCCTAGATCTGACATCCCTTCTTACCCTTGGTTTTTAATATTGTACAAATGACACAGCCAGATTTCCCAAGGTTTGTATTGAAATGAGGCTTATCATTGGGGTTATTTTTCTTGATGTCAAGTATTCTTTAAGTTCGTTGGAAAGTATTAAAATTAGAATTTTACCTTCAACAAGTTCATGGTCTGCTACAGCTGGTAGTTTAGATGATTTCATAGGCTGAGAAACAATCGTATAGTCCATGTACTTTTAGTGCACATGACTGAGATGTGTACAAGTGGCCTTTTGTGTCTACCAAAGAAACCAGATACAGCTAGCCACCTCTACTTCCTCTGGAGTGGATTCCAGGAGTCCCTGCAAGAACCAGCATCTGCATATATGAAAATCCCATGCGCAAAACAGAATTGTATTTTCAGAGGACCCTTTCACATCTTCCCATGTAAATTAAATTCTTTACAGATTTTTTAAGATACTAAATATAATGTAAGCAATATAGGAAGAACTGTCCTTTTGTGCAGGTTAGGGAATAATGACAACAGAAAAATATCTGTGCATGTTCAGGCATTTCCAAACCCTTTCGACCCATGCTGGGGTAAATTTGTGGCTAAAGACCCCAAGGAGGAGCAAGGGCAACCATGGTTACATTTCCAAGCAAACATCAAAGGACACATTTTCAAAGGCCTATTTTCAATGCAAGTTTCTAAAAAAAGGATAAAGACAAAAACCAAGCAGACATGACAGAGCAGTCACCATTACCTCTAAAGAGCTGACCTGACATGCAGCTTATATTTAAAGTAAGGGAAGTATCAGCTTTGTCCGTTTCTTATTGTTCACATGTGTTTGCCTAAGTCATGTTATATTTGATATATGGAAGTTTTTTGACCATTACTATTAAGGTACTAATTTGGAAGGATTAATTAATTCCAGCTGTTATGATCTTTTCAGATTGTTGCTAGTAAGCTCAGGCTGAGAAGGGTTAGGCTGAGTGTAACTACACTTTCTAGAAAGATTGTTCTTTGCTTCTACAGAATAGAAGGCATGAGGCAATGTCCTGGTAGTGTGTTTCCTCATTGGCAGGGATTCAGTGCTACCATCTTGGGAGGGTCACGTTTCCCACTGGGGACCCAGGGAGGAGGAGACCTAGGAAGCTGCATTTTAGCAGCAATGCGTAGGAACGGGATGTTTGGTTCAAGCTCAGTGCTGGAGGTCTGGTTTGAACCAACCAATGGGTACAAGATCTGCACAGTGACTTGAACACTTCCTCCATTGCTTGGCTAGTCTGATCTTCTGGATCTGAAATCCCATTTAGCTCTTTATGAGGTTGATTCTCTGATGAATAAATATACATTGTGAGTCAGCAGGGAGATATCCAGGCTCCTATTACCATGACATTTTGAAACCACATTTGTCTCAACTTTTGCAATATTTCTCTTTATTTCCCTCATTACTGGGGCTTAAAGTCAGTGCCTAGGCTGGGTCCTTTCACTGAAGGTTAATGCTCTACCACAGGTGCTGGTGGCTCATGCCTGTCATCCTAGCTACTCAGGAGGCTGAGATCGGTTGACAAGTATGTGGTACAGAGTCAATGTACATTCTTGTACATTCTCAACGTTCATACTAAAAACTCACATAATGTAAACCTCACTGAACCACTTTAATAAAAGAATGAGACTTCAGATGCACTAACCTAAATTATGATTTTATCTCTTTTTGTAAAATCAATCAATAACTAAATTTATGTAACATTCTATTCTAGGGAGACAATTGTGTGATTAGAAATAAAAAGCCAACCATCATTTGTAGCTCAGGATTTATGCTAAATCTCAGCTGTCTTGATCAAATCTGCACTGTCAGGCGACTGGAATGAAAATTGTGCTGCAAGTATGACTCCAAACCCTTTTTACTAATAATGACAGAACTGGAGAGATGGAAACGTTGTCACAGTTAATGTATCCACCACTGAAAATGTAGTGGAGCAATCAACTGGCAGGAGCCCGGAAGCTTCCGGGTTTTAGAGTGCACTCAGTTTTGATTAGGGCATGAAAGAACGTGATGTTGAAAAGATGAGAAGTTCTCCTTTTGCTTCTGTCTCTGTCTCTTTTAACTTTTTGCTTCCACTTGCCATTCTTCCCTGTCAGCTTCTCTCAGCCCTTGCCATGTTTGTCTCTGAGAGCACTTATTTTTCCTGGTGCAATCATGGAGCTCCATGTTCCTTTTTAGATGGGCAGTGAGTATCTTAAAGGAGGGATTCAAGGATCCCACCCATTCTGAAACTACTTTGGAGACAGGTATGGAATTTGCTGGCTACAAGGCCAGGGCAGAAGGAACACAAACACAAGGCGAAGTGTAGGGAGAAGAGATACTCATGTCTGAGCCTGCATGGGCCTCAGATTCTTGATGTGTGAATAGGAATAGAAGACTTACTTTCCTCCCAGGTTCGTTGCAAGGGGTGCAAAGAAGTGACTGGCAGAATGAATGCTATTGCTTATGACTTAGGCAAATCTGAGGTCATCTGGGAGCCCTCAGGGGATGTGTATAGGACTCTGGGAGATGTGACCTTGCTTTCCTCCTGGGAGCCGGTGAACTAAGTAACATGAAGAGAAGAAGGAAACATTTTTTCAGTAGGATTCAAATTTTCTTCTTTGAGCACTTCCACCCACAATGCAATAATACTAAAGCACAGTTTGGGGCTGTGTGTGAGAGAGCGTGTAACCAGGCACTGACATGGTATGCAGCCCTGTAAGGCCAACCAGGGGGGAGTGTAACCCAATCCACGGCCACAGCTGAAGGAAGAACCGACCTGCTCGCACTCATGCATAGATGATGCTTGACGAATGGACATTCCCTAAAATGACTGCATTCAAAAGAACAAGGGAGTGATCCCAGCTCACCTGTGAGAGGCGAGAATCACCATGCAGAGGCCTAGGACCGTTCACACCCGTGGCAGACCCCTCTCCTGGCCGCAGACAGGACTGTGGCCTGGGAGAAGGGAAGCCCTCCTTTTCTATTCTTTTCACTGGCCCTGAGCTGCATCTGGCACAACTGTGAGGTGCAAAGTCCGTTCAGATGGGCTTGAATCCTGGCTCCCTACATCTTTCTTTCTGGGTAAGTCTGCCTCCCGATGTTTCTACCTTCTCCTGTATAAAAATCAAAAGAACATTACATCACAGGGCTGTGGTGAGACTGAAGGCAAATAGGTTCAAGTGCTTGGCACAGCACAATATAACTTTTTCTTCCAATCACAGCCTAAGTCACCTCCCCTTCACAGCACAGAGAGATATCCCCTTTTCCAAAATTCTTCAACTTACCTATGTGGGAGAGTGTCCCTTCCTCTAAGCACTGAAGCAGGGAAATTGTCCTATACTCCTCTCCAGAATGGAACAGGCTACCACTGCAGAGCAGAAATGCAGTGTATTTTTTTTATTTTAAATATAAGAACATAAATTTGTTTCAATTAGTATGTATGTGTGCAGTATTATACATCTTTTTCTACAGAGAATGCCAATTACAGGCAAACATTATATAATTTAATGAATCTGGAATAGAATTTGGAGGAATCAAAAACTTATTTTGAGGTTGTATAGATACTGAAGTAATGCCTAAGTCAGGAATTCAGCCTGATTGTGAGAATGAATAAAGTTGATACTTTTAGCCTTAGAAAGTAGATGATAACCTATTATATAGTAGAACTATATAATCAAACATAATATGAACCACACCTTTAAGAGTCCTACATATATAATTCAAATATCTCTAGCAGACAAGCTAATGATAAATAAACTGGTGACATTAATTTTAATCATTTACTTGTATCATCTGATATACCCAAAACTTCATTTTAACCTGTAATCGGAATTAAATAATTTAGGATGATTTAAAATACTTTTTTCATACTAACTCACAATCCCGGACATTTTTTATGTTCAGGATATTTCAATTCCGACTATTTGTGGGGTTCCGAAGACACTGGCTCACGGTCCCTGTCTTGTCCTTCCAGAGTTGGGTAGAATGTATGGTAACCCGGAGAGAACATAACAATACATTCATCAAAATACTTCATTCACCAGCTGCAAAGAGTAAACACCCTTCCAGAACATCATTATTTGGAGATAATGCTGTGAACCGTGTTTGTCTACCTGCCGGTGAATGTGACTGGAACATCACAGGTGGATAATCTGTGGCTGTTGAGATTACTGTCATCTACGATTAGCTTTGGAGACAATGGTGATACGGTTTGTCTGGGGCTTTGCCCTTGAACCCACCTCACTTACACTTCTGTGAGTTTTGCTGGGAATCAAGTACCTGCTGGTGGTCCATGCTGAGGCTGCAGGACCACTGCATTGCTGCTGGTCCCGCAGCTCTCCAGCAGACCAATGAGGAAGCAGTGGTGCTGAGGCATGCTCCCAAGCCTTGAGTGTGTCTGGGGCAAGTCAGGATCTGAGCTGTTGGCATCTGAGCTAACAGGTTGGAGCTGCTGCCCGAACTGAACTGAACCGAGTGGCGCGGCTTCAGCTCACTTTCATTGCTGCAGGGAAGATCCAGCCCTCCAGCGTGCTTTATCACAGAGACAGAGATGTGTTCATTTTCTTTTTAAAGTGAAAGGTGAAGTGCAAAGCAATAAAATGCTGCTGATCCTGGTTCACTTGAAAAGAAAAGAAAAAGAAGCCAGATAGATTAGTAGTCGATTTTACTATTTACTCATAAACATTTATGCTACCAATAATGGTATTTTGTCACTAAAAAAAAAGATTTCCAGAAAACATATGTGACTGTTATTTGCATATTTGCAGGTGAATAATGGAAGTTGTTTTCATCTTCTATTAAGTTTGTTCTTGATCGCTGCTTGGAAGTTTGGTGTGGGCGTAGAGTCAAGCCAAACCTTAAGTTTTGGAGGAAAGAAAGAAACATGTAAGGCTCATTTCAGCTCCCACCATCCGAGACTTACGGCCTTTGAGAGAAATCTTTCGGAACACAGTGGACTTCCTAATGGACCAAGCATGATTCTTGGTAGCACAGTGAAGGGCAGATTTCCAACAGCAATTTAGTACAGGACAGCCAATCAAATGGATTTGGAACACCATCCTCCTGTGTATACTTACTATGGGTTGTATTTCATTATTCATGTGCTGTATTTTACATATGGAGACACAGGGAAAGGATTGGATCGCTGAATAAAGAACTCGGGTCTCAGACTCAGTTTTGTCCTGTGAGGTTCTTGCCAAAGAGAACTGAAGTCTCAGTGTTTTTCTATAGCTAGAAACGAAAGCTTCTGTTTGTCACAAAAGGTGTCTAATTTATTTATCTAAAATCTTCTGTTGTGCTGTGTCCTGTTCTAAAAGTATAAGCATATGGTCTCTGAAAGCTCTGGTGGCTGGTCCAATAGGATTCCGCTTCAGGCACTTGTACTCCTTAATGAAAGCTACCTGCCTTCAATCTTGAGACAATGTTGCCATCTAAATACAGTATTTATGTAATCAAGTGATTAAACAGATAAGCCAGATTAATAACCAAAGTCTTTAGAATTTCACTTTTGTTGTGTGCTTAAGTGAGTGTTTTGAAGCAGTAGTTGAAAACACAGCTAAATAAGGGTGAAGAATGGTTTGAAAGAAGTCAAAGACCCATATGCTTTTTAAACTGCTAGCTTCCAGCAGTAAAATTTTCCCTTAAAAGTCAGACTTAGCTTCAGGAGGGAAGGTGTGAAAATGGCCTTGACCCCATGGCTCTACCTTTTCCTTTCAACTTTTTGGGTCAGGGTTTTGTTAGCTAATGGTAAAAAAAAAAAAGAAAGAAACAAAACTTGTGAACTCCTGCTGAGTCTGGATCTGCTTTTCTATTAATCTATCCAGGTAAGACATCTTTATCATCATCTATGATGATTTGATGATCTTGCCATTTCCACTTTGGCCTGTTTAAGAGATTTTCATTTCATCTTTATCATACATCCTCAAATTCTTTTTATTGATGGAGATATAACTAAATAGGAAGGGAACATTCAAATCAAACCATATGTAATTGCAATATGGTAGAGAGAGAGCATGGTTCCAAATTAAAAGAGTTTACTCCCAATCTATGGAGCTTCATAGTACAGAGCAATTTGGATGGCGTGTGGTTTTCGGTGATGGCAGCCCTGGTCAAGGCCTGTGTGGCTCCCAGAGTCGCTGGTGAGCAGAGAAGGATGATACTTGGACTCAGGAAGGAGATCCGCACCCCCTCATGGACAGCAGGGGCTTTGGGCTTGGTTCTGTTTATAGTTTTATAGTCTTGGAAAGTACAGTTGGGAGATTTGTAACTCCAAAATTATTGAAAGGATAAAATGAGCAAATGGGCATAAAAACAAACACTGTACAGAGAGGGAAGGAACAGCTGAAGAGATTTACTGGCAATAGTTTGGGCGTGTATCTTTGAAGCCTATGGATGGTTGATTATAATTTTAATGGCCAACTTCCACCCACCCTTACAGAAGCTTTCCATGTCTTCTTACAAAAAGGGCACTCCTAACATAGGCCATGAGTAGATGCTTTTGTGTGCATTGTTGGGAGTTGAGCAGGCTTGGGAGAATTACCAAAGTTACCTCTTCAACAGAGGAAATCAGCAGGAGACTCATTCTTGCTCTTTGTAGGAACAGACTTGGATTTGAAGCAGAGTATTCACATTACAAAAGCAGTGTCATCAGAAGTGTTACTATATAGTGTTAACCTGTTTGTATTTTATAGATAGTTGTCCTTTGCATCAAGTGACTTTGTATACAGATCAATTATAGTCAACATTTTTCATCAACTAGATCATTTGAGTGTTGTTGTGTTTTTTGTTATTTAGTCTTTACTGAGAATGTACTTTGTATCAAACACTGTTCTAGGTCAATAGAATCAAAATCAAGAGCGATACAGCCTTTGTGTTGCAGCATTTATATTCTAGAAAGGAGACATATATATAAAATATTATTATTGGAAGATATTATTAGTTCCTTGCAAAGGTTAATAAAGGCTACCATTCCTAAAGAGATGGTAATCTTTCTGTTATTCACAGTAAAAGAAGGGCATTTAAAGATGAGCTGTGGTTTACCTGAAAGAAAAGGGAGAAACTTTCACCATAAAAGAGAGAATGAGATATTGGGGCCATGGAGTAATGTGCATTGGAAATATCCTTTTATTAGCACAAGCCAGAAAGACCTGGATGTAAAGAAACTGGTGAAATAAAAGAATGATTAGTTAAAAGGATAACTTCAAAACTTTGGGTAAGTATGGGATCCACTACAGACAATAAAAGATGACTTGAGCACAAGTCAAGACTTGTGAGTATGCCTGTGTATTTTACAAGATCCCTAAGTATATCTCATGCACACTGAAGCATGGCCCGTAAGACATATTCAGTTTGAGATGTAAATAAATAAATAACTACAGGAGTCATAGAAACATGTATGTATGTGTGTGTGTGTGTGTGTGTGTGTGTTGTGTGTGTGTATGATGTCTCTGTAACTAAAAGAAACTTTCGAAATTTAAGGAAAATATGATCTTATCCTGAAGAATTTCGAAGCCTCTGTGTGTGTGTGTGTGTGTGTGTGTGTGTGTGTGTATGTGTGTGTGTGTGGTGCTTGCACTTGAATTCAGGGCCTTGTGCTATGCAGGTGCTGGAAATGCATCCAGCTCTTTTGGTGTCGATTGCTTTCCAGGTAGCATCTTGCTTTATGAATTGAACAGCCTGAATTTTGACCCTCCTACTTGTTCTTTTCCACGTCACTAGGGAAAACAGGCACAAGCCACTGCATGCTCAGCCACAGAGTGAGACGAAGTCTTGTGAACTTTTATGCCTCAGTGAACTTTAATGCTTTGAATCTCAATCTCTGCTTTCCAAATAGACAGAAAAGAATACAGGCTTGATCCACTGAGACCAGTTAATTTTAAGACATTCCTGAAATACTTGGCAAGGAGTGAATCCTTGCTCTTCTCACTAATGTGTAAATTGTTGGTGCTCAGGGACTAATGAGGAATGAAAATACTCGGTGATATTTGTAACTACCAGAGTTTTAATTGTGTAGAACAGTGTTGAAAACATTTAATTTCGGAACTTTGGGCTTTAAGAAGCTTCATTTCAAAAATGTTAGAATCATGACTTTCATATTTGGAGTCCAAATTGCTGCATATGAGGCTTTGCCAATTTTTGTTTTGTTTTGTTTTCAGTCCTTTCTGTCTTTAGTTATAATAACATACAATGTAAAGCAATGACAACATCAGAAAAAGATGCTATAAATGAGCAATTGTGCTTCACCTTTTTGGCAAAGTTTGATCTTTAGAAGCCTTTCCCTGTTCATTCCAGTTCTCTTAGCCTTGCCAAACTTGGAACTGAATCCCTTTATTAAACCAGAACAGGCAAAGCCAATCAAGGCCAGTAAGATGCCAACTGGTTACATTAGTTGATTCTAATGATGAAATATAACCCCGTGTTAAAGTCAGGCCCAAAATAAACAAACAAATCACTGTAAAACTGGACACCATGTGCATTCACTGGAGACACTGGGTATCCTGGCGAAATTTGCTAATGGATGGATCAAATGAAGCATGAGAATTGACTTTCAATAGTGTGTAATTTTGGATCCCTGAAAAGTTAAAGCAATGCCTGCTCCAATATCCTTTGACTCACTCTGATTCCAGAACTTGGCCTCCCTGTACTAGATCATTATATTAATTATATTTATTATAATGATGTGAAGACTGGAACTCTACTTCACACTTATGTTTTTGATCCAGCAAAAGTCTATAGCTTCCATAGCCACACATGCCTGGCTCAAAATTCCCATCTCTTACAAAATAAGTCATTATGAGCCTTCCTTCCAAAAATGTCTTCAAGATGATCATCTATTGTAGAAATAGATTATGTGACATTTGGAAAGATTTTGGTACCCTCTTAGATGAACACAAATGGAAAACATCTCTACTATGAAAGCACAAAATGTTTTCTGCATAGTGACTATAGTCTATACAATCATTTTGTTGAAAAGATAAGCAAACCATTACTTAAAAACTGTAATGTAGATGTGTGTATATACCTTAATATATGAATACAATTATATACACTTTCAAGGTACATATTTTCCTGAAAATTTTGCTGAGCATTAAATAAGTAGGTAGATGTAAGATTATTTAAATAAGGATAACTATAAATAGATACCTTTTCAGTTTAAGGGTGTCACTAGCTCAAAGATTATTTAAATAAGGATAACTATAAATAGATACCTTTTCAGTTTAAGGGTGTCACTAGCTCAAAGCATTTTGGTTTTCCTCCTTTGTCCCTTTCATTAGATTAAAGCAAATGTGCTTTGAAATATACGTTAAAATCAAATTTTCTTGAACCAAGATTTTGTCCCAGGGTCTAAATCTCCCTCATGCAGGTGTCAGAGAATAATAAGATAAGCAGTTTAAAGTCAGTGTTTATGGAATTAGAAAGCCATATGTTTAACATGGACAGTTTATAGAGTTGAGTTTTAGCCACTCATTCTCTGTAGTGTAGTCCTGAGAAGATTTGTCCAAGAACCATAAGCATTTTACAAAATTGTAAAATATCTTGGCTTGAGCCACCAAGGAGCCTTGACTTTGCATCTGATAACAAGGTGACTTTGCAAAGAGTTTTTAAAATTCATAAAAACCACCCCTGACAGAATGTATTTATTGCACTTCTTACGTGCCTCATGATATTTATAAATGCAATCACCGCTTGCTTCCTATTCAACTTGAAAGGCATCTCATTTAGCACACAGGTATAAAGATTGCCCGACAGTAGGAGAGCCAAACATATAGACCTGCTATAAGCCACATAATAACAAACAGTGCGAATATCAGAAGCAGCATCCTAATGTATTTATTTGTCTTTTGTGTCACCAATTAATTTGTCTGATCCCCGATGAATTGAACTTCAATATTTTGGTTATTTTACCTTTACCTAACATATGTATTTATTAGTAGAATTAAATCTATAAATAGTACCACAGTAATAAGATGTTTAAAAATAAAATAAAACGTATTAGCTTTCACATAATCTAAAATTCCTCACAATTCATTTTTCAGGTGAAGATCTTTCCTGGCCTTAGTCTCCTTTGTTTTACTGCCATGAACAATTATACTCTTGGGTAGACATTCAAGCATCTCCCAGTTACCATATCCAAATGTACCTCTGTTGTCTTTTCTTAGAGTACGGTATTACAATCTATTCAGTTGCTCAAAACAGAATCCTAGGACACACTTTTAACAGTTCTTTGACCTTATCTCCACATTAGATCCAATTTCAAATCTTTTTTCTTTCTTTCAAGTATATACCAATCCCGATTAATTCTCCATCTCTAACTTTGTAGCCTTCTGATCTTCATGGCTCTGATACCCTCTCTCCCCAACTTATGCTTATGCTTCCAACCAAGTTAGTATGTGCATGGCCTCTGGAATATTGTGAATGGAAATGAGGCTTTTTTATGCTAGCATAAAATACTGGTTGCTTGCCACACACTACCTGGCTCTATTTTGATCATCTTATCAATTTAACCCCAGACCACTCTCCCACTTGCTCACCAAATTCCCACGAAGCTGGTTCTCTGCTGTGGCTGCATTGTGCCTCTCTTAAAATAGATGCTGAAGTCCTAACCCCTGGGTTTCCACGATTCTGGTCTTATTTGAAAATGGTGTGTTGGTGGGTATCATCCATTTACTTTTTGCCTTTGAGCTTCAGGATTGTAAAAGGACACATTTCTGTTCCTTAAACCACATAGTTAGTGGTACTTTGTTATATCAATTACAATTAAAGATCTCTTTCTGATGTCTAATTACACAAGATCCTCTTCTACCCGACAGAGTCCATCCATGTGTTTCCCTCTGCCAGGAACCTTCTTTCCCATTCTTGCCTGAATCTATTCTGTCTGGTCTTTGCTTAAATCTCATTTCCTAAGCAATACTACTTTTTGACTCCTCAAGGGAGAGGGTTACCTCTGTCGATCCTCTTAGGGCACCAGCCAACTACCTTCCTCTGTATTTAAGAAAGATCCCAGATCTGTTGTTGCTTGGTACATGGGGTCTTGAAGAGATGCCTTTCTGTCCCAACCTCTCAGACCTACCTTGTGAGCAGATCTTAGATGGACTTCAACCTAGCTCTTGCTACAACCTAGCTCTACTTAGATGTCTCAAGGCAGCTTCTTTTTTAACTTCAAACCCAGGCTCGAATGTCAGATGGTCAATTGTACCCTTCCCACCGGCGTGCCACCAGACTGTCCTTCCTTTCCAAACAGCTCCTAAATTATCTATTTCTTTTCCATCAGTCACCTCTTCTTTTCCCTATACGTACACTCATCTGGTGTGTAGCAACAGGTATTCCTTAAAACCACTTTCCCCCTGTCTACCCTAATAGTGCTCACAGGAAGCAGTCAGTATTCAATATATCCCTTTTTAAAGAACCAATGATGGAATGCATAGGTGAAGGAATACCAATTACGCTTTTTCAGATTTCTCTTGAATCATTGACGTACATTTTCTTCTCTCATTAATGACTAAAAAGTGAATCATCCAAACCTCTCTCTTTCTGTGAAAGAGGCTGAGAGTAAAAAAAAATAAAGGCTGGAAATCAGTGTCTTCCAGCATGCACGCGGGCACGCAATGCCCCACAGAAAGTGAGAGATGAGGGAGTTTACATTCTGACACTGCAGTCGAGGAAGGAAACACCTTGTCTTGTTGACCAGGCTCCTCCCATTTTGCTGGATGCTAAGTGTCTGGGTTGAGCAGAATAATTACCAGTGTCTTCAGGGACCCCACTGCCTCTGCTTAGGTAGGTGCTTCCTGGTTTTGTTTTTGTCAGAAGCATGGTGGCAAGAAAAGGCTGTCTCTTGCTAATTATAGACCTCAGATGTTTTACTGCAAACTTCCCAATCCCTGGGTATTTTTGCAAGTGGAATTCTTGAAAGTTTCCAAGTTTCAAAGGGTTCATCTTACCTCATAGTGCAGGAAAAATAGGAAGTCACGCCTGGTCTCAGAGACTTTGTCACATGCCTGAGGCTTTCTATTGATTACCAATGTCATGGTTTTTGTGAACTTTCATAGTCACACATGTTTAGAATATTGGGAGAACAATAATAAAGCCCCATAAACATTAGGAAATATTAAGATAAAGATCATAAAAAGAACTGTGGTTTCCTACTCACAAGAATGGAAGCTAAGCTCTGCTAAATATGTGTCAGTACATATGAATAAATAAATGTATATATGTGTACATGTGTCCATAAATATGTATATATATGTATACATGGATTCATAATCCAGTTAAAAGCCTAAACTTTTCTACAGCTCAAGTTCAGCTTTGCCCTTACAATTTTCAAGGAGTTGAAGCCTCTTTCTCAAGGACAAGCTGTTTTTCTGTCTATCTATGCAGTGGTTTTAGGTAGATGGGACTCAAGTAGACTGTGAAGTAGCAGGTCAAGAGGCAGAGGTGCATCCAGGAGGTTACAATGATGTAGGCCCAACGACTTCAGTGGGATGTGTGTGGAGTGTTTACTCTCCTGCATCTCATCCTTGCTTAGATGCTGTTGAAGAAGTCCTGAGCAATGACTAGAGAACTTCACTTGAGGTTCTAGAGGTGAATGCCATTATTGGACTTCTGCTCTTAGGTGTGGAAAGATAGGGCTTCCGAGGGGGCCCCACAAAGGATCCCACACTGATAGGACTGGAGGGTGATCACATTTGTGAGAAAAACCTAGAATGATCACAAGGCTATTCCCAGTTAGATGCTAAGGCTCATCTGTGTCCTGTGTCTTAAGAGGGTAGATGTTGACCTAATGCAAACTGGCCGCCTGGACTTCTGGGAAGGCTCACCAGGAGGGTGGACTTCCCACTGACCTCCCAACACCAACAAAGAACACAGGACTTCAAAAGTTCAAAGCCCAGGGTCCTTGTGAATGAAAGCTTAGATAGTGCAAGCTTTTCTTACAGAACTTGGAGCTCAAGTAGACTTCAGGCAAGCCTCCCCAATCTGCTGTTTGGCTCCTCCTCCTCCTCCTCCTACTCCTCTTCTTCTTCCTCCTCCTCCTCTTCCTCCTCCTTCTCCTCTGTGCTCCCCTCTTTTGCTGATGGAATTGGGGCCTGGGTAGAGAGAGCAAAAGGACAGTGGCTTTTACCTTTAAATCTCTCTCTCTCTCTCCCTCTGCTCTCTTTCATATATTTTTCTTTCAATCAGACCACATTTGCTATTTTTTTCTAGACTCCTAAAAAGAAAAGAGAATCTTAATATTTCCAAAGCTCCACATCACGTTCTTGAGAATTTTTTTTAACTGAAAGCAATGTGGATAACAATTTTGTTGACAAGAGTCCCAGGAAATATTTTCCTAAGAAAATTTCTGGGATGAAATGTTTCAGTTCTGGCCACAGGACATTTGTCCAGTATCAGTCTGGGGAAGCTTTCTCCTAATGTGTCTCAGAATACCAGGATGAAGGTCTGTTGTAGGAACTGGAGGCACTCGTGTGCTTATAGTGAGATACTTTCAGTTGATATCTTGTCCTGCACTTGATTTGGGAAAATGTAATTAAAACATCAGGGTTGAAGCTGGGCGCCGGTGGCTCATGCCTGTAATCCTAGCTACTCAGGAGGCTGAGATCTGAGGATCGTGGTTCAAAGCCAGCCCGGGCAGGAAAGTCGATGACACTCTTATCTCCAATAAGTCACCAGAAAACCAGAAATGGCGCTGTAGCTCAAGTGGTAGAGCGCTAGCCTTGAGCTGAAGAGCAGAGGGACGGCACTCAGGCTCAGAGTTCAAGCCCCATAACCGACAAAAAAACAACATAAAAAAACAACAACAACCTCCCCCCCAAAAAACCCATCAGGATTGAATTATGAATATCAGGCTTACAGTTGTCCTTTGGTCTCTACTGGGTTTAATGACTGGTTTAATGACTCCCTCCTCCAGCCCCAGGAAATCAAACTGGTAAATTTTCAAGTCCCTTGTTCAAAATGGCATGGTATTTTTTTATAAAATCTCCAAAATCATACCATATGTTTTATTCATTTTGAGCTTAACCGTAATACCTAGTGCAATACAAATGCTATGTATGTAGTTGTCAGACGGTATCATTTTGAGAATAATGACAGGAAAATAAAGTCTGCATATATACAGCACAGATGTAATTTTTTTACAAGTATTTCTGATCTGCAGTTGGTTAATTCCCTAGATGAAGAGATAGAATGGGCTGAGTACAGCCTCAGAGAGTGCTTCTCAAATTATTGGAATGACTACAAAGATTTGATCACCAGTGGCATCAAGATCCTCTATTAAATAGAATAATAACCAGAACACTGTGCCACTCAGAGCCCAGTTCTGTGGCTCCACTTTTACCTCCCAGTATTATAAAGAAGGATTTAGTGCCTTCTGGAAAATCCAGAGCTGGGTCCTTGTTCCATGTGCCCATGTTTGTGCCCATGGCCACAAACTCCCATGGAACTATTTTGTAACTCTTGAACTTGCATGACCCAGGCAGTGTTTTACACACACACACACACACACACACACACACACACACACACACACACACACATTCAGTCTTCATCTCATTTCATTTCCTTCCTGGAGTTTTCTCTAACACATGCGTCTACCGAACAAGAAAGAGTAGCAGAGACTCGTGCCCCATCTCCCTTCTCCATATCAGTTACAGAAGCAGGAGGTCTTCAGAGATGGCACATGTCCTCCTTGGCTAGAAATCAGAGCCTGCTGGAAATGAGAAACAGTTTCTATTCAAGATGTGAAAACTATTTTGTTTGTATTTTTCCTACAGGAAGGATATTTGTCACACATGGAAACACTATTTTTAATCTCCAGCACAATCCATTCATTATTTTATAAACTCAACGTCTTCTAGTGAGGATGACAAACCACATCACCAAAGGTTTGCCAGGGCTGCATGCTGCAAGCAGTTTTTGATTCATCAGACTGATGCAGAATAACCCACCACCATGTTAGATTCTAGGGCACCTCCATTTATGACTGGAATGGGATACCCTAAGGAGCAAAGTACCTTGTATGTGTTTTTCCCTCTACTGATCTACCCTCTTTCTGCTAGGGAAATGCATTGATACTGGCGGAGGAAACAATGTGTATTTAGAAAGTGCTTTTCTGGGAGACAAAGTTTTCCATTTTGATCTGGTTCTTCTCTTTGCTTCCTGTGGCCTTGATCATTGGGAAGTCCCTAAATTTCTCCATGTCTTGGATACATTGGCTGTCAGTCTAGAGCTTTCCAAGGTGAATATTAATAATATATATTTTAATATATCTGTGAAGTGCCTACAGGAGAGATATAAGGCATTCTTCCAGAGAATAAAATACTTCTTTTTGGTCTCTTTAGAAAGCTGCAGCCACTTCAGATTTATGAACACAGTAGTTAGTTAAATTGCTCCTTAATAATTTTGCGCACAAAATGGAGCTTCTACTAAGAAGCATACTTTTTTAATAGTTCACTAAAGCATTGAGAGTTAATACTGCCATCATTATTTTTAGGGATAGGGAATATGAGTGCCAAGGCATCACAGAGTTGGGATGCTGCAGGATTGGAACCAGCTCTCCCTGAACACCTGTTGGCATAGTTACCAAGTTGGGAAAGTCTTGTTTGAGTGTGTGCCAGGATGGAGGAGGATTCTTCAACCAATAAGGCCAGTATGGTGTGTTGCCTTCAGCATTCTCAGGCCATCATGGTTTGATCTGGAAAGGGAGATGCATGGCTTCCTGGATTCTTCCTCTGGGTTTTCCTGAGGCGTTTTCTATTTGTGGGAGCCATTTCAGACCATCTGAGAATGTGCTTTGCAACATGCCTTGGGAGAGGAAGCTACCCTCATGGTGTGAAAACAGAAGAGCCTAATACCAGTGTCCGGCTTCCTCTGGATTGACCCTGATTGTTTCCGGGCACCCAGGTTCCAGAAATAGAACAGCTCAAGAAGAAGGTAGGATTTTCTTTTGCAAAACTTGAGCTGGCCTTAAGGAGTGCAGACAGTGACTTCCTGAGTTTAGCAGCAGAGGTTACTCTGTGCTTTCACATGATCCAAGACTGCCCCCTTTTATTCTCCTACACATATTAGTGAGACATTATTCTGGAATAAGAAATTTGCTCCAAACAACACCCGAGGTAGAACAATAAGGGCCAAAGGTGACTATGACACCTATAGAAGGAATGATTAGCTGAAAATAGTCTTGGAAATTATTAATATATGAGTTTCATTCTCACAAGTGCAAACTGCTTTACAATGCCCAACACTGCCCCACTGGAAGATGCTTTATATTTCAAATTTTTTTCCACAGGAAAAAGCTATTAAAGACAAAAGCAGGAGTGAGTACTGCTATTGGAGAGCTAGACCTACATGGAGCAGGATGTTTAGTTATGTTAAAACAGCTCTCTATAAATCAGGAGCATATTAGAAATCAACAAGTTAACTGTTCACAGCTCCCTGTTTTTAACTACTAACAATCCTGTATTTCTAAGAATTTCAGTCCATTAGACTAAATAAATCTGGTGAGTACTCAGTTGCTTTCCAGTTTCATTGTACTTGGTAGCAATTTTGTAGCAATTATGTATGTTGAGATATTGGGTGCCAGAAAATCCAAGTATGTTTTGGCATCAGAGTATAAGGAACAAAATATGATTACATGCCCCAAGTTAGTTTTCAAATAGATGATAGCTCTTTGAGTTCAGAAGCTATTCACAGTAGAAAAGATAGACAAATAGGCAGGATAAGAAGATGGACTAAGGAGGTAGCAGAGAAAGAAATGAGGTGATTCATCCCTTGAGGGTTTTTCCTTGTCTCTTCTGTGTATTCCAAAGGACTCTAGTCATGGAACTGAGCAAAACCATTGGCTACACCCCTTCTTCCTGCATTAATTGCAAAGTGTCCTACTTAAAGTACTGACCGGTCCCTATTCCATTCATGACCCTTTGGTTCAGTTGCTTTCAAATGTCCTCACTCACAAGGGACATTGTGCACTTTCCACGACAATTGACAATTGACGAAAATTGATGACTCATGGATCCCATCCAAACTGAATAAGGGGCAGACACATGGTTGATGGTGAACAAATGAAAGTGCCCCTCATTTCTATTTAAAAAAAAACACATAAGGAAAGGGTTAATATATTTGTTTATAAACAAATTACATGCGGGTCTGAGTCCATCCTGCCTGGCGCAAACATGTGGAAATGGCCTGACAGTCCCCTGCCCTGCCCCTTGGACTGTGGTCCTATGCAGGGATGCTCCTTCAAAAGACCTCAGAGCTCTTGTGATTTTTGTAATCTTTCTGCTCTCCAACAAGCATTGTTTTTACCACTTTAATGCAATTTTCCCAAATGTTATGTATAATGTAACTCTGAAAAGTTTCCATAATTTTTATAAATCTGTTTTTTCTTCTTATTGAACCGTTTTTAGTTCAACTTGTTTGTTGAAAAGGTATCTCATTAGAAAGAACTGGCCATATTTGAAAATGTATTATCATAGTTTATGAATGGAAGACAACCTTAAGCATAAGAACAACACAGTCATCAAGTTTCAATATAAGAGCAAAACGCTAGAGACTATGAGGAAGAGAAAGTGTGATTAACTTTCAGTAACATCCTTTCTGGAAATGGCTAGTGAAGGGCAGGAAGGACAGGATAAACATCAGGAAAGAGAAGTTGAAGGGAGTGGAAGGTTCTGGAAGAGATGAGTATTGGTAGAACACACCTGACCCTCTTACCACTCTCTGTTGTAAAGTCACTATTTGTCCATATTAAACTCTCAGCCCACAGTTATTCTAGTGCTAATTTTGACCCAGTCATGGAATAAAAAAGTTATTAAAAGGAAGGATGTGGGCAAACCTCAAGTAGTTAAAAATCAAAACCAAAGACCTAAAACGACAAACCTCCAAATCTATTTCCCCTCTCCCCCCCCCAAAAAAAAAGCCTGAAATTTTATTCCTGGAGATTTCACTTTCGATGCTGTCAAAAAATATTTCACTGCTTTTCACTGAAATAAACACCGCATTTTCTGCCTGGGTACTACAATAATATCTGTGAAATCAAGGTTAGATTGTGCTGGTTATAGATAAATGTGTGAAGAATATTTAAGTCCTAAGTGTAATTTTAGAAAGTCCGTACATCACCTCTCCTAATCTTCTGCACCATGTTCCAGGAAACACCATATGGACAGAGAAACAGATTTGGACCCCCTTGCCTTTCTAACCACCCACTTCCTCCTGACCCTGGGGGCTGAACACATTCTATGACAAGTCTTCCTGTAGGATCAAAGAGCTGCTTCTGTGTGTTTGAGGGGAGAGGATGTTATTTTACCAGCCTGACTGAAAGGAGCTCTCTTTGGTGGCGGCATCCCCATGGGAAATAATCAAACGAAACTGTGACCCCTGCACCCCCCCACAGCCCGGCAAGTCATCAGACTGACCACATAAACGTGAGGACTGGGGTGCTGTCCATCTATTGCCTCTGCTTTGTACCTCCCACTTGCTTGTGAACTCTGGGGCGATGGAAGAGGCAATTTAACTTCGTTCTAACAGTCCAGGGTCTCAGACAAAGACACACAGATGACTCACTTCTATGGCTTGTGATGTATGACAGAGTGGAGTCTCTTCATCTTCAGTAAGCAGTTGGATGACAGCGACTCTATGGCCAAAAGTTGAGGTGAGGAGAACTCTGTGTAGTCCTCGGCAGCCCATTGAATCTGTGTTCCAAGGTGCTGGGCTGTGCATGTATGTGTGTGGTTGCATATCTCTGCCCATTCTGTGAAGGAGACTGCACTCAGCTCTTTCTCCTGGCAACTGCATCTTGAGGAGAGGCTTGGACTGGCCAAGTTTGATCTCATTTGCCCTAGTAACCTGATGTCCGTTTTCCCTTCCACTCTGTGCATCTCTTTGCGTATCATTGCTGCCTTGTCTCTCTGTGTCTGAGCATCATTTTTGTTGCTCCCTACCATTATTTGGACATTGACTTTCTCTTGTTGGGCTTCCTGGAAACAGAATTCTAGAAATGAACCTCTTTGGCCAGGCCTGGTCCTCTCTGAGGACTTTCTGCTCTATGGTAGGCTCTCTCTGTTGGCTATGGCACACTCCCATCCATGTTTGAGGATGAGGCCATCTGCCAAAATAACACTTTTCATTCTTTACCACATGTCCTGGCTTTCCAGTTCTTCTCTGTCTCACCACCACCTCACCACACACAGTCGCACATGATCTGGCTGGCTGGAGAGGTGCACTGGCCTAGACACAGACCAATAGTCTACTGGTGAGCCAACCATTACCCAAGAGCTTTGAATCTTCCTTTGATAAAATGGCTTGGGGCATCTCGTGATTCTTGGTAGATTTTTAACACTTGGTTAGATAAACATTGTAGAACGACAAGAGAGATGATACTGTACTGATTTACCATGTACGTTAATTACATGAAAGCTTCTGTTTATTCTGTCTTAGTGAGAAATTACTTGGATGAACTCTCTTTCTGTGGTACATCTGCCTGTGCCCAGGGAGTTAAGTTGAGCCAAGATTGTGGTGTTGTAGAATGTAGAGCCAGCTTCCCTGCTCCGACTGCCTTCACCATCTTGCTTGCTGAATGGCCCTGTGTATATTGTTTTATGCCTCTGTGTCCAAGATGCTTAATCTCCAAACTTATTTCATAATTGAAGTATTAAATTCTGATGCTTGTGAAGAATGTAGGAACACATATACTCCAACATTAATCAGTTTTTGACTTATTACAAAATAAACAAGATTTCTAATGCTACATATTTTACAAGATGGAAGGAAACCCCACAAGATATCATTAGCTAATTCTTCTTTAGAGATGTTCAAATTTTGATACATTCACATTTTATATATGCATTTGTTAAGAGAAAAAATAGCACAAATATATATTCAGTATTTTCTTATTTTTTATTCTAGCTTTTCGTTAGCATTAATCATTTTTTTTCCTCAGTGAGGTGTATTCAGTTGCAAGTAACAGAAAGTGATACAAACTGTCTTGCTACATCTGAACTTGTGATTGGTGTATATAACTGCACAGGTAAGATTGATTGTGTCATTGTGATTGGACCAACCCAGGTTTCCACATCTTCCTACTTAATCCTTCATCCACAATAGTGGAGTCGGGGCAATGCCTCATTCTCATTGCCTGAGGGTAAGTCGCTTACTGAATTTATTCTTATGGTCAGGGAAATAGGCACAGGCTGACTGTGTTAGTCATTAATCTCATGCCAGTCTCCACATACAAGTGGGGAGAGGCTGAGACAATTCAGGATAAGTATCTACAGTGACTTTGATTACTTTTGTCCCTGATACAATATTCATTCAGAACATACAAATAGCCATTTTCTGAGCACCGACACAGTGAACACTACTGGGCACAACTTTTTCTGCTTCATCATTCATTTCTCATTCCTACCTTCTTGTCCCTTTTTTAAACTCCCTCCCCAGTCTGTTCTGGTTTCTACAACTGTTATTCAGCTTCACACCTTCTTTGGCTTGGCACCTCCTTGTGCGTTTTATTTCTTTATGGAAGCCAGGAAGTATAGTAGAAGGCATATGCAATTCCATGGCACCTACACTTGGATTCAATTTTGATCTCTACCTCTTAGTCACAGTCTAACTTTAGGAAAATCATTTAACTCCTGTGAACATTGCTTGGTATTTTCAGAATATGGGTAAGAAGAAACTAAGGTAAACTGGAAAAATGAGAATGTGTCAAAATTTGTCAAAGGACATAGTGAATAGAATGTAAAGAGGGAAATATGTTTGAGTAATATATAAGATCTATATGATCTCTCTCTATATATGATAAGGGATTAATATAAAATATAATATTGGATGTATATAATAGTGGATATATAATATATATATAATATTGGATATATATAATATAATTCCAAAATGCAGTCTGATTAACAATTGGAATGGATAAAAGACTTCCATAGACACTTGCCAAAAGAATCAAGAAATCGCAAGTTTGACCATTTGAAAAGATGGTCCACATCATTCATTATTAGGGAGAAGTCAAACCAGTAGATTGGCTTACATCCACTTAGATGTTCACTGTTATTTTAAAGTTTAAAGTAGAATATATTATATAACTGAACTCTATCACTGGATGTATATTAAAAATCTAGAATTAATTTGTAAATGTATAAGTGAACTCTTCAGGATGGTAAGCAAGAACGCACAAATGTATTAACCAAGATATGGTATATTCAGGGGAGAATTCAAGGAATATAATTCCTGAGAAAGGCGAGCTCACAGCCCAACAAAATGAGCACCTGGAACTGGGGACTTGAAGGGGAGAAAGGGTCAAGGGAAGGGGGTAGATGGATGAAGAGAGGAAGAAAGGGGAATGCAGTCATGGAAGTTAATGTATATTCTACAAAATTAAGACAACTGAAGGGAGGTGTTGGGTTAGGACTGGGGGGAATGATGAAAGGGATGATGACATTGATCAAAATGCATTGTATTTATAAACCGCTTTGTTGAAAGGAAACTCTTTTGTAAAACTGCTTAATGTTAATAAAATACAGTGTAGATAAAGAACTGAATATTGAGTATGAAGGAATTTTTTATATCCATATTCATAGTAGCCCCATCCGTAATTACCAAAACATGTAGCCTAAGTATGCATGGGCAGCTGAGAAATAAAAAACGATATACATATGGTGTACATACTGAAATGTTATTTAGTCACAGGAGGAAAAAGTAGTGACCGTAAAATGAATGAACCCTGAGGACATCAGACTGAGTGAAATATGCTAGTCAAGAAGAATATTAAATGATTTCACTTATAGAAAATACCTAGATACAGAAAGCATAGTGGTTGTCAGAAACTAGATGAGAGAGAAATGTGGAGTTTTTAATGGGCAGAGAGTTTCATTTTAGAAGATGAAATGTTCTGGAGATGTGTTTCACAAAATGTGAATATATTTAGCCCTACTGAGCTACACTCTTGGAAACGGGAAAGATTGTACATTTTGTGTGTTTTTTTTTAAAGCACAACTTAAAAAGCGTATGATGGAACCAGAGAACTTGAGGGTATGTATGGGACTTGGAGAGATGGGTGAGAATTGGAAGATGTGATATAGATCAAGACACATTATACTCATAAACTGACATGTTGAATTGAAATCCCATTGTACAGGTTCTTCAAGATAATAATAGTAAATGAGAAGAGTCTATGCTACATAAAACAGCTGATCATTCCCAAGTTAAAAACGTGACTGCTTTATTTCTTAACTTACTGAAACAAATTAACTTTACAGCAATTAAAAACCATACCATCTGCACAAGGTAAGAAAAATCATGCAGAATTACAGTGTCTTGGTTTGTGGTTCAGCAAAAATGCACGATTACTGTTACCTTTATCCCTTTAAACTCCTTCCTCTGTTTTGCTCCACAGTGCTTAGTTCCATTTTGCCAGATCTTACAAGAAGCCTTAGAAGGAGACATGGATTTTTGATTGGGTTTGCTGCTGCTTTTGTCCAAAGGACCAAAGCAATGCTTCTCTGATTTCTCTATGTGGAAAGTGGAGCCCACTAACATATTGAGCCTGAGTGAAAGGTGGGCTTTTCTCTTGCATTGCACATACTGTGTGCTCTTGTTGGCTGGCATTAACTAAAGCCACACATAGCCATCTACATGAGATGGATACCAAGCAACTAAATAGAAGGTTTTAATAAAGCAAAAATCTTATCTTAGCCAAAATTTAGATGATTCAAAAAAGTCACATAAAAAGAGGTGCAACTAATATGCTCAAGCTGTCATCAGCCTTGGTCACCAGAAAAGACACTTACCTTTTCTCAAGGGAAGTGTTTTCTGGTATAGTTCCTGGAGACCAGGTGTGATATAGAGTAGCTATTTTCTCTCCAAAGTAACCTATACTTACTTCTGTCATTACTATGTAACATGGACAGTAAACCGTCAATATGTTGGCCTTACCTTCGGCTTGGCTCTGTATGAGAATTTTATTTGCTATAAGATAATAACAAGAGGGTCCCAGGAAGTGTTTCTGGCCCAGTAAAGGTTACAGAGAGAAATTAGGGCAAGAGAAGGCACCAGTGATGGACCTGACATATAAAAGACAAGTGAGTGATAAAACACATCTAAAACTACAGTCGGGAGGCACCAAGAAAAAACGAGAGTAAAAATCGAGCCTATTACAATAACACTTCATTAAAATCATAGCTTCTGGGACTTGAAAGGTCCCCCAAAGTGAATCTCCAGACAACGAAGGCCTGTGGAATTGCCAGATCAATTTTCTCTTTAGCAATTTTGTGTTTCCAGATCTAGCCAAAAATGGCTTTGTGGATTTCTCAAAAACAGGCTTCTTGAAAGACAATCATGTTATTCTGTGGTTTGTAATCGGCAGTTCAGAGGAGGTACTGTGAGCATTTCTTATAGTTCTGATAAGCTTATAATGAATTAGATAAGGCTGGATTTTTTAAATACATTTTACTGTAAAAATAGTGTACAGAGGGGTTACAGTTACATGAGTAAGGTAATGAGTACATTTCCTATTGAGCATTGTTACCCCCTCCTTTGTTTTTCCCCTACCATCCCTTCCCTCTGCAATTCCTCCCTCCCTCCCCTGCCACAAGTTGTAAAGGTCATTTTCAACAGAGTGTCTTGTACATCTTATTGTTACAATGGGCCAACCTGTATTCCTATTCAAGCATTTTGTTTACTCCCTTCCCTTCCGTATATGAACATATAAGATGATGTTAAGTAAAATGAACCCTAAGAAAGGGACATAAGTGTTTTTTTTCTTGCTTGCTATTGTTGTTTTAACGTACTTTTTTTTTTAATCTACTGTGGGATTTTTTGTTTCTTTTATATGTTCTTCCCCCCACGGTATAACCCCTGTTTTCACTGTATTTGATTCCGGTGCCCTGAATCTTGTATATACACTCTTCTAATTTGGGGTAGATTTTTTTTTTAATTAAGGGAGGAACTTTTAGTCATGATGCGAGGCCTAGGATATACCTCTTCTTTGTCCAGAGAAATTGGGGACAGGTCACTTTCCAATTTCATAGGAATAAAAGTGACTTTTGCACAGTTTTCTTAGATCCCCCTGCCTTTGACAAGGTGGGCAGTCACCCGGCTGACATTTAACAGCCTTTACACCACACATTCAAATGGGAAATCAGAGACACAGGTGAAGGAAGAGGCATGCCCCGTGAGCAAGGGCAGAAGAGCTGCTAATCACTGACGATATTACACGAATTGTGCCAGGCATTTAGCTCAAGGTTACCAGACCAGTGCATACAAGTCTCTACTTCAAGACAGGGGGATGCTGACAGAAACATCAACCTCTGCAATCACACTGAAAATCAGCTGGCATTCAGTCTAGGCTGAGTGTTGCTCCTGGAAGGTCTGTTTCATTCTGCATGGTTTCCTGTAAGGACCAGGACCACGATGGTGTGTGTGTGTGTGTGTGTGTGTCGTGGTCACGTTGGTGGTCACAGGATGTGCAGTGTTTGCCAGAGGGCCCCTCCCTCACTCTGGGCCGTTAATATTTGCACAGCATCATTGCAGAGCTGTGACGAATATGTTGGAGAGACAGCATTAACACAGGGAGCCAAAGTGTTCACCGCCATCGCGAGGTGCCAGACACTCCTCGCTGATGTAAGTACACGGCATGCGTGAACACAAGCGCGTCTACATTCTGCATGAGATAATGAGACTTTAAATCCAGGGTATATTAATTAATCCTAATTAATATCATGAATAATGCTCATGTGAACCTTTGCTGCAGGCGGCAGGGAGGGATTTGCTTAGCAAAACCCTCGTGCATCTCGGTGGAATGCTGGGGAAACTGTGTGGCTGGGAGTGGAGCAGTCTGGAAGCAATGGTGCGTTCCCTCTCCACCCTGCCTGTGCCTGTCAGGAATGCCAGGACTCAAAGAGTCTGAGTAAATTCTGCCTCTGTCACTGACATTTCAGTGACAAAGACAAGAAAGAATTCATCCCCTTAAGATGTTTATCATCAATTACTTTTACTATACTCCCAGTATCTGGGAGTTATTAAGACCGGCACTTAATCATTCCTGGTGATCATGTCTGGGGCGAGCCCTGGCAGGAGCCAGCTGGTCTTGCACCTGCTCTTCAGAGGCAAGATGGGGGCAAACGAACGCCACAGACTACAATCTTGTCTTCCATGGCTTTGCATGGGAGAAAGACATGCTCTGTGCTTACATGGGAGGTGGGTGAGATGTCCACTCTCTTTCTCCAATATCTGACTGCTGTCATCCAGGTCTAAGTTACCACATAGACAGAGAGTTGATTTGGTCTCCCGGGAAACATATAGTTGTTTTTGTTTTGTTTTTAAAGATAATTGCCTATGATAACAGTCAATACTTCTCAGGACTCAAAGGTACAATATTTTCATTAGGGGCATCTTGTTGGTCATCTTGGGTGATGGTTGGTTGCCATTTTCTTGGCTAAAATCACAGCAGGAAAGGGAATAAGATACGGTGAACCTTGGCAACTCCAGCAGTTCATCAGTCATCCGGGACCCATAACTACTTTATAAGCCTAATAACGCTTCCCCGTCGGGATCTTTAGATCTAAACTTGAAACTCAAGTCACAGATGACTGTGAGCAGGAGTTGGACACTCCACCATGGCTGAGCGTCCCACAGCCAGGGCAACTGAAACGAGCTATGGGTGACTATGTACACCCAAGGCAGTGGTGGCTGCATTATCCTTTGAGGTTTTGTGGGATGGAAATCTCCCACTCCCCTGCATGAGTCAGTTCTTCATTGTAAGTGGTCAGGGTGTTTCTGGCTGAGCTTTGGTGGGGAGGCTGGCCTGGGGAGGAAGAGACAGCTCTTCTGCAGTGCTTTGAAGCTGAAGGGAGTGTACTTTATAACTCTTGGGAAAGAGGACCCAGAGCAGGAGTGGCACTGGGCCTGGGAAGCCCTGAAGGAGGGGCCAGGAGCTTGGAGAGGGAAGGGTGGGGATCGGGTAGCTTTTTGGTGAAGTCAAAGGCACTTCTGGATCATCACATCAGTATCACCACTGAAACTCCATCTAACTTCCGACTCCAAAGTCTATGTGGGATCTATACCTTTGACGTTAGAGCACAGGGTAAAAAGTCCTCATCTCTAAAAAGAGCAAATTAAACCAAACTAGAAAAGGAGTGTGGAGATGGGTAGCAGAAAATAAAAGGGGAAATGAGCCTTTTAGCAAACAGTGCCTCTCCAACAGATCTGTAGAAATATGATTTTAAATGAATTATGCTTTGGTTACTCATCTGTGAGCCTCTGTAAACATGAATCTATGTTCATTAGTCCATACCAAGAGATCTGGATAAATCCCATTGAGACCAAGACTTAAATTCTTTTACAAACTCCTACATGGTGGTGAAAACTACATTAAAAATAATGACGATGAATTACAGTAAGTAGAACAATAAGGGACACAAAATGTTTTGCAAACAAAAGACAGAAATCCTAATTATGTCTGTGGTCTTGAGGAGGGCTGTATGGAGCTGGTATGTGAGTGGGCATAGAAGCGTGGAGAGGAGGAGGGTGGACACTGGCCTCTGACTACGAGAGTGGAGGAGGTGGGGAATGGTCATTGCATTGAATGTAGGGATGAATGGTCGTAATGAAACCTATTGAAACAATGTGCTAGAGAGATTGAAAAACACATGAGGAGGACTTTAAGAAAATGTAAGAAGTATTTGATTCCAGGGTCCTGCATCTTGTATATACATTTTTCTAATTCAGGGAGGGGACAGGAAATAACAAATTGCTTAAATAAGGATATAAGTTGACCCATGGTAACAATGAGATGTACAAGACATTATGTTGAACACTAACTTTACAACTTCGATGCGGGGGAGGGAGGAGTTGGGGAGGTGGGGAGGGAAGGGATGGTAAGGGAAAAACAAAGGAGGGGGTAACAATGTTCCATAGGAAATGTACTCATTACCTTACTCATGTAACTGTAACCCCTCTGTATCTTTACAGTATCTTTACAATAAAAAAGTATTAAAAATAAGTAGGTGACAACATGCTCATTTTCTGCATTAGGGGAGGCCATAGGTCAAGGGCACTAGTACCATCACACCGGAATTGTAGGCACACACAGCCTATGGTCTGTGTGAAGACATGGGCTTCAGAGATAAGGCAGGCTTGAGACACTGCTATACCTCACAAGGGCTGAGCCAGGACCCCAGAGCAGGACCAGGCTGCAAGTCCAGCTGGGCATATCCAGCGAAGAGGCTCAAGGAGTCACTGGCTGGACCAGGATGTGGCAGATTTTTGCTGCACTCAGGATGCCGGGCGCTGCATTGGGCTGAACTGTGAACTGCGCCAATGTGGCTAGACCCCCCAGTACGAGGCGCTGTCACAATCTGGGGTTGGAATGAGGGTCCCTGGGAGGCAAAAAGGCATAGGGCAGAAGATCCAGGCCAAAATTAAGACCAAGAGGACTGATGACCTTCAACTGTAGAGTAAGGAAAGGCTGTGTGAGGTGATGGTGGTTTCTCACCTTTGTGGCAGGGTGGCGTCTGGCAGGCAGTAGACAGAACATAGTGAATTTGGTCGTGGAGAAGGACAAGGACACACACACAAAGGTAATGAGCCTCTGTTGGCATAGGGGCGTCCAGAGGAGAGATGACGGGTGAAGCCGTTTACAGCCACAAGAAAGCTAAGTGGGTCACTCCAGAGTGAGGCCCGGAGTGGAGGGGTTGGGTGGTCCTGCTCATCTCCTTCAACGACCAGCTGCAGCAGCGCTGTCTCTGTCTTGGGAAATGACCTTTCTGTTCCTGTTTGTTTCTGGGTCCTCTTGACTTTGTAACAGTCTCTTCATTCACCTTTCAAGTGGGGGGATTACACACCCCTTTCCCCTGGAACAGCTGCTGTTTGCCAAACCTGGATGTATGACAGACAGTTGGGCCACTGGGTTATGTGGTCCCATGCAGAACAGAACTTCACCCATCAGGTTCTGGTGACTCAACTTTCTAACGTGATGCTTGTAATGTCTGCCGTCATTCCAGGAGGAGGAGACGCGGGATGAGTGCGCATGCGTTTGTTCCGCATCCTGTGGATTTCTCTCCTTTTGCATGACCGCATGCTGCAGATCCAGGCTCATTCACTGCTCTGCCTGAGGAATCTTCAGAAAGGGAGCAAGAGTCACCAATATCTCCTGACAGTGTTTGGAAACATAACGTTGGTCCAAATGTCGATACACATCATGGCTTTCCAGATAGAAAATTAATGTAATTAATGCTGGGATCCCTGGGCCATCACTACCTATGTGCAAACTTCCCGCCACAAAGAATCCAGTGACTGACGCGTTATAGAGATTTTGCATTTCATAGGTTATTTAATTATTCAAAAATATCTTCATATTTGTAATATATGCATAGTGATCATATATATTCATGGTATATTTGTGAAATACTAGTATAAGGCTCAAATGTGGGTCAAAGGCCTATTCATTGCCCGAGCAGATATCATTTCTCTGTATTGGGCATATTCAAATTTTTCTCGATAATTTTGAAATATACAGTTAATTGCTTTTAGCCACAGTTGCCTACTACACTATAGGTCGTTGAAGGTCACATCTCCTATCCTGCTATTCCCCTATACTCATTAAGTGGCTCTTTTGAATCAAACTCTCCCTCCTTTCCCCTCTTTGGCTCTGGAAACCACTATTTGGTTTTTCATTTCTATGAGATCCTGTGTTTGGCTTCTACCTGGAAGAAACCATTCAGTATTTGTCTTTGTGGGCCTGACATTTCACTTAACACAATGATACCTCTCACATTGTCACAAATGACAACACTAAAAACGCATCCAAAACAGCATGCTCAAGAACCATGGTCTTAAGTCATTGGTAGAGCTGGGTGTTTCTTAACCAGACAAACCAGTCAGGATTTTCAGACCTATGTCTAGAGTCAGTGATGGTCTAACAATTTGTGTCCCAAGAGCTGCCACACTCCTGAAGACTTCCTCAGGGCAAATTCTTATGAGAATGGGGTTCTGGATCTATAGGTCTTAATTCCATGTATAGTCATTGTTAACTACAGACTACAAGATACATTTTCTTTGAATTAGCTAAAAGCTCTGATGTTGTGTTACCCCAGGGAGATTAAAAAATCATTGATTCTATGTATATTTCTCTTTCTCTTCCTTCCTACATCCTTCCCTCCCTCCTTCCTTCCTTCTTTCCTTCCTTCCTTCCTTCCTTCTTTCCTCCCTCCCTCCCTCCCTCCTTCCCTCTCTCCCTCCCTCCCTCCCTCTCTCCCTCCCTCCCTCCCTCTATCCCTCCTTCCCTCCCTTCTTTCCTTCCTTTCTTTCTTCCCTCCCTCCTTCCTTCCTTCCTTCCTTCTTTACATTTTTCTTAGTACCTATACTGGGACTTCACCTCAGCTTCTAGAAGCTGTTCCTTCTATTTTTTCGCTCAAAGCTGGTGCTTTCACTCTTCAGCCCATAGCTTCACTTCTAGCTTTTTGGTGTTTAAATGAGAATAAAAGTCATACAGACTTTCACTTTCCTGTCCTGATATTGAACTGAGATCCTCAGATTTCAGCCACCTAAGTCACGAGGATTATGGCATGAACCACTAGCACCTGGCTTTACATATTTTTTTGAAGAAGTTTATCTCAGATTATATTTTTTATTCAGTAGATCCCATACAAGACATGAAGGTTAAAATAATTTTTTATCAGATCTGGGGCATGAACTGGGGCCGGGGCACTCTCCTTGAGTTCTTTTGTTCAAGACTAGTGTCCTAGCACTTGGATCTACAGTGCCCCTTCTATTTTTTGAATGGAATTAGAGATAACAAGTCTCACAGTGACTTCTGTTTGCAGGCTGGCTTTGAACTGCTTCGCTCATATCTCAGCCTCCTAGTAGCTAGAATTACATGGGCAAGTCACGAGAGCCTGGCAAAATAATCTTTTAAAGATCAGTTTTGGTGAAATTAATGTTTTCAAAGTTTCCAGGGAGAACTTTTTAGAGGGATGCTTTTGTTCCTTGAAGTGAATACAGTCATTAAAGCGATATTCACCATCATGTGTCATTTCTGCAAAGACAAGGCATTCACTTCTGTGGCTCTCCTATTACAACCTCCATGATGTTTTCCATAATAAATGTCCTCTATACGCTCCTGTGTGAGAGTTGATGATCATCTGTTAGGTTGTGGTGGGAACTCTTGGACATAGAATCTGGCTGGAGGCATAGGTCTTTGGGGGCATGAATTCAAAGGCAGATTAGGAACCTGGGCTTGTTTTGTGGTTCTTGACTGCTATGCAGTGAGATTGTTGGTGTTACCACTGACTTCCTGCCGTGATACTCTGCCTCACCTCAGGCAGGGATGAAGGAACAAAGATTTCAAGCTTCTGAAGCCATAAGCCCAAATAAACCTCTCTCTTTCTCTCTAGGCCCATCTGCCCCAAGGTAGCAGAAATTGAACACAATTCTGGCACTATCTCACAACTTAAATTACTATGCTACCTTTTCTTTTGAATATTTTTTATTATTTTTCAGCAGCTTGTAGAAAGACGTTGCTATTCACCAAAGCAGTTTATGAAGACTGGGCATCTGGATCATTATCACCCCTTTCAACAGGATATCCTGATATAAGAAAAGGAGTCAATTTTTTTTTGGTTGTGGGGCTTGATCTCTGGGCCTGGGTGCTGTCCTTCAGATCTTCAGCTCAAGACTATGCTCTACCAGTTGAGCCATAGTGCCACTTCTGGTTTTCTGGTGGTTAACTTGAGATAAGAGGCCCATGGACTTTCCTGCCCAGGCTGGCTTTGAACGGCAATCCTCAGATTTCAGCCTCCTTAGTAGCTAGGATTACAGGCATGAGCCACCAGCAGCCATTAGGAGTCAATTTCTTAGTATTATCTGACCTTTATGTAAGTTGTATTTTACACATCTTCATTTTGTCTCAATCATAAGTTGCTGGGCCTTTGGTGAGGGGAGACATTGAATCATATCTTCCTGAGTTGCATAGCAATTGAGATTCTGAGGCATTATTCCGGTTTACACTCTGAGGAGTCTCAATACTGTCTCACTCAGATGTCAGCAGTATAAGCAGAGGAGGCATCACTAACAAAAGCAAAGTAAATTAGTGTCTATTCAGGTCCTGTTTTAGGGCAGGCACCATGATAAATGGTACTAGACCTAGGACTTCAGCTCCTAGAACATTAGTTAGAGTTCTCTGCGTTTTGAAGAGGAAGCAGCTGAGAAGTGTGTGTGTGGTAGTGGTGGTGGGGGTCACTATATCTGGAGAGAAGCTGAGAAACTGTCATGATTGATCCTTCTTTCCTTTCCACCTCTGTTCTAATCCAGTCCACACACCATCTGTTTTCCAGAACCTTTGCTCCCAGTTTCTTATCCTTAGTTAAGCTGGTTGGGTCTGTCTTACAGCTCCCTTTTCTAGAAAAATTCATAGCTATCCACATTTTCCAGCCTTGATTGAATTTTTGTGATTATTCTTTCATGTGAAATGTGAGCCACAAGTGGTTTGTGAAGAAATGTGCTCTATTAGTCTTTCCCTCTCTATCTGTAACACTTACTCTGTGTGTGAACATATATAAGACAGAAATAGGAAATAGGAGATAGAAGGAGAGAGAGAGAAAGAGAGAGGGGGAGTGGGGAGTTAGCTCATGACACAAAACACAGATGAACTGTCTTTGGAGACAGAGAGGAACCTCAGTTGGCCTCCTAGCCAGCTGGTAAACTTTGGGCTTTATGAGTTTTCAGGCTAATGCCCACTCTGTGTCACACACACACACACACACACACACACACACACACAGTGGCCTGCCCACATCTGGTGGTTGCTCTCAGAAGCCAGGTGAGGCTAACATTGCCTCTGGGCCTGGGCAGGGCCGGGCCTGCTGGTGAGTATTTCTGGCCAAGGGTGTAGCTGGGAGATAGAACATCTAACCAATGCAGACCACAAACTTGGACCTGTACCCAGGCTTGCTCCTTCCATTGCTCATCAAACCTCAGCATGACAAAGTAACCCAGAGCTCACCATTCCTGACAGTCTTCAATTTTTTTTTTACCTGTAGCTATTAGCATTGTTTGTAGAAGAGAATGTCGGTGTCAGGTTCAATTTCAGAAGGCTCTTGCCTGTGCTTTCCCGCATACCAAGAGTACAGGTTCATCTTGAAGTACAGAAGCACCCCGAGCCATTAGTGCTAACAGATGCTGTGATAATAATTCTTGAAGCTCTGGCTTCAGGAGTGCTCCTTGAATGATCTCATTCATAATGATGAGGACCATAAATTCTGAGGAATGTTAGGCAAATTCTTGCCTGTCTGTGACTGTGGGAACTAAGTGCTGTTTTCAGGTAGGGCGTTGAAGTTCAGAGACAATCAGCCTTGAAAGGTTTTTTTTCATTATTATTGTTGTTCTTTTAATTGCATGAGTTAAAGAGAATCCTACCCACGGAGCTTACTGAAGTGCACAATGAAGTCTAGGCAGTCTTTTCAGTCTCAGATTGTCAGCTGGATCAGTGACACCTGCTTAGTTCACACTGGGTCAGAGCAAAAGATGCAAAGTCATAATGCCCGAGGACAGGCTGGTGGTTCTTATAAAACCAAGAAGGATAGGCCTTGGAGACTTCCAAAGACATCAGGATCCAAATCACCCTTCCAGGATGAGAGTGACAGAGAAAGGAATGAGAGAGGACAAAGATACAGGCATGGAAAATCTGATTCTTACACATCTCCAAAGCCCAGTTGGTTGGTTACTTGACGTGACCAAATCTCCCCAGAGCACCATCCTCTGGTTCAAGCACTAAATGTCAAGTGGCATGCCTGGGCTGCTACCTGCTTGTCTTCCTCTAATCCCTAAATCAATTCCTAATTGCTTTAAATTGATGAATCAAGGGGAAACAGATTCCCTTTCTATGGTTGAAAAATTCTGAAGATTTCACATGTGCCCTTGATCCTGAAGAATGAATTTTAATTATTTGAAAAGTTGTATTCCATGTCAGCTCATAATGAAGAAAAATAAGTCAGTTTCTCTAACAGTAAATAAAATTCGCCTCATTCCACTCATCAACCTTCTTTTATTCTTTTCTTGTGAAATTGTGATGAACTTGGAAAGTTACTTAAGGCCTTAAGTGAAATGAACAGGTTTTTAGCTCTAATTTTTTTTGTACATTTTGCAGATAACTCGTGTATAGTTTATTAATAGAATCTATTGAGTTTTTGTTTTGTCTTGGTACTGAGACTGGAACTCAGCACCTTTTGCTCTCTCTCAACTTTTTCATTCATGGCTGGCACTGCTCAAACCACTCTTCTACTTCTAGCTGAATGCTTGTTAACTGGAGATAAAAATTTTCAATCTGTCTGCCCAGGATGACTTCAAATTGGTGATCCACATATCAAACCCTCCTGAGGGTTTGAAGTATTTTGATAGCTTAAATGATATCTAAACCTCTAGGCAACATAAATGTTGTTAAAATACATAGCAAATTGAGTTTATTTATTAAAATCTCTAGATAATGAGGAACATCTGCTGTCTTCCAGGACTAAGAGCATTCACACCTGCACCTCTCACACTGTGTGCCCAGGACACGGTGTGAAAAGTCTAGGCCTCTGAATGAGGGGATCTGAGAATTATTCCAGCTTTGGTCCTCACTAGCTGGGTTTACCACAGACACCTCAGTATTCCTACTGTAGCACATTGGAGATATACTTTGAATTGTGTTATTCAGGGCAGGTGCTATGGAGTTATGCTATCTCTTGGACTAATCCATGTGTTGCAAACCTGGTCTCCAATGCAAGAGTGTTCCACGACAGAACCCTTGGGAAGATGGCTGGAGCATGGCTTCATGGATTCATGCGTTGGCTCAGGAGCACCTTGTCATAAAAGTGATCTCTCTCTGCTGTACTCTGTCTCACCAGAAAGGTTCCTACTGTGTGTCCTGTCATGGTAGAAGACCCTCACTGGGCCCTGCTGTGTGCCAGGCCTGTGCTTTTGGTCTTCCTATCACTCTAGACATATGCAGTATGTAACAGTTTCTTATCCATATAATGGACTATGTGTTACATATGTCATCATCCTGGGTATGCAGAAGAGAACAAAGGTAGCAGGCCAGGCTGTGGTCCTGATGGATACTGTGTGGATACTCTCCCTCATATCAGCTTCACTGAAAGTCACCTCTGCTGTGTGATTATTTCTCCTCATCATAGAAAGCCAGGAAAGAAATATTCCTCATGAACTCAGGGTCTACTTCCCGCTTGCCTGACACCCTGAATGGCTAATGAACCAGATGTGCAAATGCAATGACCTTCTTTTTTTTTTTTTTTTTTTGGTCGGCCGTGGGGCTTGAACTCTGGGCCTGGGCGCTGTCCCTCAGCTCTTCAGCTCAAGGCGAGTGCTCTACCACTTGAGCTACAGCACCACTTCCGGTTTTCTGGTGGTTTATTGGAGATAGGAGTCTCACGATCTCTCCTGCCCGGGCTGGCTTTGAACCTCGATCCTCAGATCTCAGCCTCCTGAGTAGCTAGGATTACAGGTGTGAGCCACCAGCGCCCGGCTGCAATGACCTTCTTATGCTCTCTGTGTCCAGCATCAGAATATTTGGTGTGGATCTAGTCTTAATGAAGCTGTCTTGTGGCTTTCTAAATACCTTCCAACACCTCAGGGGATAGAGATGGAGCAGGGGTGTGTGATAGTGATAGAACATGGCACAGGCTGGAAGGACTCTAGTGTGAGTCAGGTTTGACGGGAACTGATGGGCTTTCTTGAAGCCTTCCCTGTTCCTTTCTTGTTCTTCTTCTAAAAGACAGAGCAATGGGAGAATGCTGGCTTGGTTGGCATTGACTCACAAGAATTACACGTCTAGGAGACAACATTAATTTGTATTGCATGACTCCTATTGAATAAAAACAAGTTTGCATTCAAGAATCATACATTCCCAGTTAATTAATCGCCCTTGTAAATGTTGGGGTGGATTATTGGTTAGTCACACACATTTTTTGTTCCCAGAGTGAAGGCAGGTGTGACACTCCGGCTAACTGTTTAATTTTTCATGCATGATTCAGCCTTTGCATGCTTCTGCCACTTTCTACACCCTTTTCATTATGCCCTGTCTAAATACTTAACTGTCGAAGGGTGTTATTATCAAATAAGACTACCCACAAGTATTTTGAAGTAATTTAGTTCGCGTCTTTGCATTTCATGGCCTGGAAAGAATCTAATCCAATTCTCTTTATTTTGGAATACATAGAAGAGTAGTGAGTGACTAAGGAGCTTGCCTCGGGTCCTATTGTTAACGACAGAGCGCATCACATCCAACAGGATCTCTTCCTTCCTAAGAGAGCATGGTGCCTTGTGCACCAAAGGTAAGCAGCACATTTATGAACTATCGAGGTATGATGAATTCAAATTAATAAGAAGAAAAGTTTTGATTACAAGGTGTGTGTGTGTGTGTGTGTGTGTGTGCGCGCGCGCATACTAGTAATAGGTCTTGAAATCATTCTAGCACTTGTTTTGCTTTCCTTTTTCCTTCATGGCTTTGCCACATGAGCCATGATGTCATTCTTGGCTTTCTATTGGTTAATTGGAGATAAGAGTCTTATTGACTTTTCTACTTGGGCTGGCTTTGAACTTTGAATCTCAGATCTCAGCCTCCTGTGGAGCTAAGATGACAGGTGTGAGCCATTGGTGCCTTGCTCAAGATAATCTTTGAAATATTTTTTGGATAATTTAATGTGCATTCAAATGGAAGTTTCAGAAATTTCTTTAAAAGCTTAGGATTCCTTCATAATAGCACTTGTATTTATCATTAAAAAGAATTGGTCCATGAAAAAGGCTGAAAGTGATCGTGATGTTACTTCAAAAAAAGAAAAAAAGTGTATCTTAGAATTCTTTGGTTTTACAGGTACTATGAAAAGCATTATTAAAATATACAGCTGAGCCAAAAGAAAGGATTAGTGACAGAGTTCATCAATTTTATTATTTAAATTTCTAATACATGTTAATTCTCCAATATTTATCACTGCCCAAAGGTATTTCATGTCCAGAATTTGTATCACCAAAATAAAAGTGAGCATGCAGATCTTGGTCCTTCTGAGATGATAAAGCAGAAGAAGGGAAACATCATTGTTCTTCTACAAGAGCCCAGAGAGCACTCAGCTCCAAAACAGCTAAGGGTCATTTCTCATCCTTCTCTGGCCTCTTCCTCTCATGTATATTTTGAAAGTACCTGAAAGAGTCTGCAACCTGAGTCAAGATTTCAGTCGAACAATCAATCAATCAATCAATCAATGCTGAGACAATCCCGATATCTATCTATCTGTCTATTTTTGTAAGTACTGGGGCCTGAACTCAGGGCCTACAGTTTTCACTTGGCTTCATTTCCAGCTTTGCAGTGTGTTAACTGGGTTTAAGATTCTCGGGTACTTTTTTTGGGGAGGTTGGGTCGTGGGGCCAGAACTCTGGGCCTGGGCGCTGTCCCTCAGCTCTTCAGCTCAAGGCTAGCACTCTACCACTTGAGCCACAGCGCCACTTCTGGCTTTTTTCTTTTTGCTTATGTGGTGCTGAGGAATAGAACCCAGGGCCTCAGGCATGCAAGGCAAGCGCTCTACCACTGAGCCATCTTCTCAGCCCCACTCTCGGGTACTTTCCTGATTGGGTTGCCTTCAAACAATGACCAGTAGGTCTCAGGCTCCTGAATATCTAGTATTAGATGTGCAAGGCAAGGTGAGAAATTTTACACAGCACAGAGGATATGTTCTAGGACTCCAGTGTCTACCGGAAACTGCAGAGAGTTCTGAAACCCATGTACACCCATGTGGTGACCTTTCACATGTACATGTGGATAATACACTTTCACCTTTTCATTTAGAGGAAGTCCTTTCTGTAGCACATCTGGATTGTTAGTATCACTGGGAGCTTTAAGGCCAGTATTAAGTACTGGTCAAATTTCTGGAACAAAAGTACTCTATAAAGCAGGTGATCTGCACTGAGCAGGTCAGCAGGTAGCTTGAACGTGGACTGGTTTTACACTGTGGATCTCTGGAACAAAGGGTGATTCTAATCTCCAATGGGATGCAACCTTGTGGCACAGGGGTTCAACATACTACCCGGAGAAGTGTTGCTCATCTGTTTACAGATTTTCACTTAAACTTTCAGACCGCAACTGAACATGGATAATTGAGACCACGGGAAGTGAAATGGCAGATGTGGGGAGGGAGGAGTACTTAATTGTATTTGTTGGAGTACAGTCCTTTGAGAACTGGCCTTCAGAGGCAGATTTTAGGGGTAGAACTGTGATTCACAAGAAGATATGCGAAAATCCCAAGGTCACTATCTGTGAACGTGGCCTTATTTGAAAATAGTGCTTTGCACAAGCAGTTGGCATAAAATGAGGTCTATAGGGTGGCACTTGTCAAATGTCACCAATATCCTCCACAGGAAGGAAAGCTAAGGACATTCACAGGAAATGTGCTGTATGATTGCAGGCAGAGATTAATCAACATAGCCACAAAGGACAGAAGACAAGGGTAACCACCATTAGAGGAGCCACAGAGAAACACAAGGCATTTTCTCTCATAGCCCCATTCAGAGAGAACTTGGGCTCTGCCACTACTTGGCTGCTGGATGTCTGGCCTCCATCACTGGGAGAGAATAATTATGCTTCTATATTACAAAGCCATCCAATGTATGATTCTTTGCCATTCAGCCTTAGGACACTAAAACACATATGAAATATAAGTCATTTGGACTGTACCTGCTTTATTTTACAAAAGTGAGAAATAAATTATGAAAGTCCTTGACCTTTCTCTTTCCAAAATCATAATCTCAATTTTCTGGAAGGTACTGAAATGCCATTTTCAAGCAGTTAGTTCACAGAAGGTTGAACAATAACCACTGACTTATCTGTGCACTCCAAGTGTAAAGTGGGAGGCTGTAGAATTTTCTGGGTCATAGAGGAATGGCAAGGTTATTTGAGTCCTTCTCCCTTAAGCACACACAGGAAAGGTTAGTTTCCAAATCTTTGTCTCAATAGGACACTTGAACAGTTAGGAATATGGAAAATAAAATGTTTTTCAAAAATTCAGTTTTATTCTTGGAGAGAAACTAAATGATGTCTGTTCTTGTTGGTGGCTCTACATGGCTGAACTAAGTGCTGAATCCTGGGATCCAGAGTGGAGTTGCATCTCCCTGGACAGTGCTGGTCCACGGAAAGCATGTCTTCAGTTCACCTTCCTACAATAGTTCACAATCTCATTTCATGTCAAAGATTGGTCATGTGCTTTGAGAAGTCCATGTGAACAGCACCAAATGAGTCTGAATCAATGGAATTTTCTAAAGTAACAAAGCTTTCCCAATCCATCAAAATATCCAATATCATCCCTGTGGAGTCCTGGTAAGGATAATGATTAAAACCTGCTTCTCATCTCCAGCATGTGCATATGCTTGAGAACTACACTTGGCAGTGAGTAAGAATGAATCTTGACTTCTTCTAAATGTCTATTCTGATATTCTGATATCCGGTATCTGCAGGTTAGTAAGAGAACACTGGGAAGATTTTAGAAGACTGCTCTTCCATATATATTCTCTCCCTCTCTCCCTCCCTCCCTCCCTCCCTCCCTCCCTCTCTCCCTTCCTTCCTTCCTTCCTTCCTTCCTTCCTTCCTTCCTTCCTTCTTCCTTTTGTACTTTCTGCACCATGAAGATTAGTGTTATTGACTGAAATTTTATTCTATTGATACTCAAAACTAATCCCCCCCAAAAAAAACAAAAAATGAACTATTTTGAACCAGAAAATTTTGATCATGATTTGTACATCTGTTAAAAGCATAAACTGTGCCAGCAAGTTTGGGTAGACTTATAAGCAATCCTAAATTTGTTATTTGCATGGATCATACAAAATAAAGAAGTGTGTGTCTATTTGCTAAAAGAAATAAAAATGTTGGGTAATAAAGTAACTCAATAATGAGATTTTTATCATTGTTTTCTTAGTACAAAATTACTTTTCAATTTATTGTTAACTTGTTTTGTTAATTTTTTTCTCTATGGGAGAGGATATATGATCAACAAATAAACACATAGAAATGAAATTCAGTAGCACAGGGTGGAGTCTTAGATTCATAGTTCTTTGTAAAAAAGTGGTAATTAGATTTATTTCTAGTGTCTCTAAAGGCATTAATGTCTGAGTTTTACTGCAACAAGTAAACAGAGATTACCCAGAAATACTCTCATCACAAGGACCCCAAAATATAACTATGGAAGGGATTCACAGCACCCATTTTAAGGTGAGACAAGAGAAAGGCATCCATCGAGGAATAAGCATCACTTCATACAACAGATTAATTATGGGAATTGAAGAAAACTATGTTCTTCTTAAAATGTTACTTCAGGAGGAGTTCTCCCCTCTCTGGCAATCATTCCTCTCCCTCTATCTCTCTCTTTCTCTGTCTCTGAAATTTTTTTCTTTTTCTTTTGTTGGTAGTGGGGCTTGAACTCTGGGCCTGGGCGCTGTCCCTCAACTCTTTAGCTCAAGGTTAACGCTCTACCACTTGAGCCACAGCACCATTTCCAGCTTTTTTTGTGTATGTGGTACTGAGGAATCGAACACAGGGCCTCATGCATGCAAGGCAAGCGCTCTACCCCTGAGCCACCTTCCCAGCCCTGTCTCTGAATTTTTATAACCCTTTCTTAGCATACATTTCCTGTTTCTCTAGGTCTTTTCCCCAAGCTGATAGATCAGAATGATTTCTGTGAGCATTGATACGGTTGGCTCACAGTTGAGATGAACATGAGGATGAAGATATCAAGGAAGCCGTGGGGCTGATAATGAAGGACGCCAACACATCAGTAAGTCTGGAGCCCTGAACTGGGGTGGAAGACTCCTTGCCTATTGGAACTTCAGTGGTGACAAAGGAATGAGGAGCTACTCATAGCTCTGTGGAGTTCAGAGATGGATGAGAACAGTCGGCTGGAGCTGCAATGTAAGGATACATGTGTGTGTTGGTACACTTTCATGACTCTACATTTGTGTCCACCTTTGTAAAAGTCACTCCAAACGTGCCTAAGAAGAGTAAAAACCAAGGAATTTGGACTCAAGCTTAGTGATAAACTCAGTAAAACCTGTTCCAAGGAATGATGTTTGAGTTTAGGTGCGTGCAATGTGAACTTCAGTAAGCATGAAACTGAGGTGAGAAAATAGTAGGTGTGAATAAATATGTGAAATAATTTACCTCAGAATTATTCCCTCTCAATCTTCAGTATGATAACTGACAATTATAACAGTTAATAAAATAATAAAATAAAACGAATGTCTCAACTCAATAGTCACAATTAATGTCGAGCCACAAGTGAGTCACAAAACCATAGGTAAGAATTTTCGTTGGCTGGTTGCTCCTTTGACGAAATGGGAAGTGCATGCATCAACCACATGGATGATACTTAAGAGCTGCTGAAGTTCTGGTGATGGTTTACATCTCTGACACCAGTGGGCGTGGTCTATGCCAGAAAGAGCTCACTCTCTAGGGTAGGAGAAAAGAACCAATAACAATGAATATATCTGACTTCCTGGCAAGAGAGACAGCAATGCATATGTCAGGAATTACAAGAACCAAGGTGATAATTTGGTAGAAAATACAAAAAAATAGGGAGCCCAACTAAATTAGCATGCCATGTCAACATTACTTTAGTATAAATAGGTCCAAAGATATCATATGAGCCTTACTTAAAACAATCCTTTGTTCATCTGAAATTTTAACTTACCTGGGCGTTGGGTATGTTCTCTGCTTGCTCTTCTCTTAGGTAGAGTTTGATTTGATAATGAGGATTCACAGGGATTTTCGTATTGAATTTATAAAGGAGAGTTCTCCACCTTGAATACTCTTGTGTGTTTTGTTTTGAGACAGAGACTTGCTGTGTGTCTAGCACAGGATGGCCTCCAATTCACAGCCTTTAGTCAGTCACAGCCTCCAGATGGCTGGGATTACAAATGTCTGCCAGTGCGCCTGGGCTTTCATAACCTTGCTGAGAATTATTATGTGTGAGCAACCAGCAAGCACAGGTTTGTAATAATGTGGAAGTCTATAAAAATGATATTCTCAAGTGAGAAATCAGGCTTACCTGAGATATTTAAAATAATACTACAACTTTGACTTAGCCCAAAGCAAAATAGTTAATTGACCGGGATGTTTCTTGCCTATCATCACTTCCTTGAAGCATTGTGAGAGTTACAGCTGACGGAACTGTAAATCCTTCTCCGAATCGGAGGCTGGGCCTGCAAACTAAAAGGTAAACTGGGGTTGAACTATCTTCCACATTTTCAAGAACACGGCCCAAGTGCCTCTTACAACAGATGACATCACAGTTTTCTCTCTGAAATCTTCTAATGCCTCATGCCTCCTTTCTCTGATGGCCTATTTAAATACTGAAGAGCCGCTAAGGGCCTTGCCTGGGTTATGTCCTGAGTCACGGTCTGAGCTAGAGGCAATCCTCAGAGCTTCGGAGTCCTCATTCCCATTCTTGCTCATGACATCCTGCTTCAGGTTAGGCTATCTTTAAAATATATGTCCCTGATACAGTAACACATTAGCACTATTGTGATTAAAGACACACAAAACCCTGGGCTTTGAATACCACATGCAAATCACATAGGGTTTGAATATAATGCTATGTGGAACATGAACTGCAGATCTTCTTTTAAATCTTAGCTTTAGAAAGACACAAATTCTCCTTTCCATGAAATATCATATCAATATCTTTCACCAAGAGCTCCGGAAGTAGAACTGTATTTATGTACCTCTACCAAATGACAAATGTTTACCGGTAAAATTAATCCTTTCAATACCATTTGCTTAGGAACTCTAACATCAGTGGAAACTCCAAATTGCATGAGATAATGTTAATGGATCTTTAAACTGTGAACATATTTTTATGTAGATATATGCTTCTGTATCCCTTATAAGAGAGAATCATGTGACTAACTCACCTGATATCCTGATCTCTTAAAAAAAAAACTCATGCCTTATTTTCTTCCATAGGAAATGAGTTTCATGTTACTGACAATAATTATTTTCAGTACATTAAAAGAACATTGCTGGCACTTTATTTCAAAAGAACCATGGGCATATTGATTTGCCATTTTAGTATTCTCACAGTGCCATAAAGAAACCTTGTGGCAATTTCGCAATAATGTCCTCACACTGAATACATATATGCAACAACAACTGAAAGAAAAAAAAACAAAGAATCCATCTCATGCCCTTTTGATAGACACTTGATCATTTTCCTCAGCTCTCAGCGGTACCCCTCATATTAGGGAATGGGCTATTTTGCATCCTGAGGTGACTCACACCATTTCATGCCAGTCAATCCTTGGTAGTAAAGACTTTTGAAAGTCCATATCTGCATAAGAGTTAATTAAAAGGAAAAAAAGTATATGCATCCCCCAAATATACAACATAGCTTTTCCTCTGCATTTATTTTCCAGCACACTACAATGAACATATACAATGTTTAATATCAGAAAAAGACCAAAATGTCCAGTGAGGCCATAGCCCAAATCTGAAACGATGTTAAGATACATGGGGACACAGAGGACTCTGGATGGAGCTGACATTTTATCTTATAGAGAACTGCATACAGCATCAAACTCGAAACACTGCTTAGGAACTCAGTGACAGCCCCGCCCACAGAGGTGACCTTTAATTAGCCATCTGAACCAGGAGCTGGTCATCCCTTTTCCCTTAATGGAGCTCATTAGGGTAAGACTCCAGCACAGTATGGCCATCACACCCTCATTTAGCAAGATGACTGTAAAGACAAAGCCATTAGCCAGCATGACGTCTCCCATACCTGGAAGAAGGAATAGCTTTTGACTGCTTACACCACAGGAGAAAAGAAACTTAGCTAGATACCATCTCCTGTGTACTGGTTTTGCACTTTCAGACACAAAGCAGTCATGGTGACCCATCCTGATGCACCATACAGGTGTACTTTGATTTCAAGGTCAGAAGAGGAAGGAAGCTGGAGCCGGGATTTGTCCTTCTAGGCTTTGTGAGGAGGGCTGTGGTGTGGCCCCCTGTGAAGAAGGTCTGGACAGGCTTGCTAAGCTACCCATCCCTTGATGAGCCCTCTCCAAGGGTCTCTCGATAATTCTGAGAGTCTTTTTATTATTGTGGAAATACTGTACAGAAGAGTTACAATTACATGGGCAGGTGCTTTACATCTTTTCCTATTGCTTGTCCTTTCCTTTTGTCTCTGTTTAGCATTCTTGCATTCTGTTCTTATGCATTCACCTCTCTTCACTTTCTTCTATGCTGTTTTCTACTTTCTATCCTTTGAAACATATTTATTCTATTTTTATTTTAATTTTCATTCTATTTTCTCTTCCGTTTATGATAGCATGTTCTATTTTCTATTTTGTCTATTTTCTTTTGTTTACTTTTTATTATCTTTAAGTAGTTGTATCATGTAATAAAGCAGAATATGAATACAATTCATCTTGATCTCAACAATCTCATCCCCCTTTCAACACACCCCTTCACTTACATTTCTTAATTTTATGGTGTAGACAATAAATTCTTGACCATCTTCTCCCCTTTCTTTCCCTATTCATTGTCTGCTCCTTTTCCCTTGCTACTACCCAATTCTTGGTGGTTATTTTGTTGGGCTTTGACTGAATCTTTTTGAAAAAAATGTTACTATTTGAGCTCTCCAAGGTATCTGTTCTTATTCAATTAATTCGTCTGGAATTGCTTACATACCACCCAGCCTGTTTACTTGTAACTTTCTAGGCACATTCTATCTACCACCAATAAGAGAAACCACTCAGCCTTTATTTCTTTGAACTGGCTTACTTCACTTAATATAATTTTTCCTGGGTCTTTATATTTCCTTTCTAATGGCACAATATCATTCTTTGTAATCGATGAGTAAAATTCTACTGTGAATATATGCCATATTGTCTTGACCATTTCACCCATTGAAGGGCATCTTGGTTGATTCTATATCTTGGTTATGGTGAATCGCTCTGCAATGAACATGGTTGTGCTGGTGTTTTTACTATAGCCTATTTGTGTTCTATTTGACAAATGCCCAGGAGTCGTATTATTAGATTATAGGCTAGTTTTATATGTAGTTTTTTGAGGAACCTCCATACTGCTTTACAGAGTGATTGAACAAGATTACATCATCACCAATAATGTAGTAGAGTTCCCTTTTGGCTGCCTCCCCACCAGCATTTGTTATTGTTAGTTTTCTTGATATTCAACTCTTTCTATTTTGTTTTTACATGTTCTGCTCTATTCTATTTTCTATTTTTTTTTAAATTTGATTTTCTATTCTAGTTTCTGTTCTATTCAATTTTCACTGAGAGGATCAAACAGAAGAATAGATATATGCAGTTTATGCTCTAGTAGTAAATATTCCTAATGGAATATATATGTGGAATATATATGTGTATACATCTATATATGTATATGAATATGCATGAAAGTATATGTATATATTCACACATACATGTATGTGTGAAAATACTGTACAGAGGACTTACAGTATGTATGTGTGTGTGAATATATGTAGATATATGTATAACTCATATATATCAGAGAAAAAATATGAATATTTGAAACTCAGTCTTCATGAAGACATACACTATTTATAGAAAATACATTTTGGCCTAAGTATTTTTAAATATAAAAGTTTCCCATTGAGTTAGGTAACTTTTTATTGGTAAAGGAAAAAATATACCATGATTATACAATACTGTGTCTTTATTGATTTCTTATAATTTCACTTTAACTGATTATAAGAGCAACATCAAAATTGTGTACAATTTTAATACAGAAGGTCAAGATAGGCAAAGAAAACCTCACAACCCACCTGTCTATCCGTAAATAGATTTATCCATGTATGGCTGTGCACATCTGTCTCAGTTCAGGCACCTGCATGTGCGCTGGTGATGCTGGGCTCTCTGTTTACAAAGACATTGATGCTGTTCAGCCTTTTAGCTCCTTTCATTTGCATTCACAGCTCTACCATGTATTTTAGAGAGGAAAGGGGCTGAGTATTGAGCACTAAAATGAGAGCAAACATCAAACCAAACACCAGAAGGCTTTGTCCATATAAACATACTGCACAGTTCTCTGCCCACTGCTGGTTAAATATGGTCAAATTTGTGGAAGATGATGGAATTACCAACCAATGGGTTCCCAAATGCGGATCTTATGGGCAGCCTCTGGAGGTGATATTCAACATGTTATGATAAAAGGTGAATTTATAGTTGGGAAAGTTTTCAAGTGTATTTAATTATTATAGCAGCTAATGTAAGTTCTGTAATATAGGTCACATCTCCTTAACATATGCAGATTTTTCTCATGAACATGTAGTGAGAATTTTCTCATGTAACTGTGTTTTCTGACTTGTGAAGAGTAATCAGTTTGCATAAAACTTGATATACTTAAGTAAACATCAGTGATTGATCATTTGAATTAATTTGAGCTCTACTATTGTACTTGTTTGTGGTAACATGTTTGTGCATATCTCTTATTATTTCTGCAAGAAACACCCTTAAACTTGTAGGTTTCACACCAAAGTGTTGAGACTTCTTACAAATGTTACATATTTTTTATTGTCTGGCATCAGAATGTTCACATTTATACTCTCATCAACAGTATTTGATAATGCTAATTGACACTTTTTGTTTGTATGGAAGTCATTGGCTAAATTCCAAAGTTGGGGTCACCAACACACTATCTGACTGATAATGCAAATATTCAATAGAAATCTAAAAAGTGTTATACATAGTGAAAAAGACCTCAGGTTCATTTATTGGCAGAATCTAGGCATCACTTTCTTAGGGGGCAAAATTTCTTCTCTAAAAGAGTATAGCATCCAGGGGCTGGGAAGGTAGCTCAGTGGTAGAGTGCTTGCCTTGCATGCATGAGGCCCTGGGTTCAATTCCTCAGCACCACATAAGCAAAAAGAAAAAAGCCAGAAGTGGTGCTGTGGCTCAGGTGGTAGAGCACCTTGAGTTGAAGAGCTGAGGGACAGTGCCCAGGCCCAGAGTTCAGGCCCTACGACCCCCACCCACCCAAAAAAAAGAGTATAGCATCCAAATGTAACTTCTTTTTAAAATAACTATTTTTATATAAGTGCTTCTGGGTGTCATTCTAATACTCTTTCCTTTTTTTCTTCTCAGCTGCATGCTGAATCATGCCCATAGAGTGTCCTTAGATAGGTGGACCTGTCTGACAGATGGTAGGACTTCATTTATGGGAAAACACATTATTTTCTCTGTACTTTCCCAGTTAAAACTATTTTCTAAACTAACAGAGAAATGGAGTAGAATGATTATGTTGTACAGTTAACATTACTTACATCAGTATTAAAGTAAAATACCATAAAATACATCATCTTCCAACAAAAATGGTATTTTTCATTGGTCCTTATATCATAATGAAAACTTATGAGAATTTTATATTTTGTACCTTTTCAACTGAGTTATGAGTATTAATAGAAAAAAATAAAATTGTTCCTTTTAGTTAGTGAATCAGATGCTTTATTATTATTATTATTATTTTGGCCAGTTCTGGGGTTTGAACTCAGGGCCTGTGCACTGTCTCTGAGCTTCTTTTACTCAAGGGTAGTACCCTACCATTTGAGCCACAGCTCCACTTCTGGCTTTTTCTGTGTATGTGGCCCTGAGGAATCGAACCCAGGGCTTCATGCTTGCTGGGTTAGCACTCTACCACTAAGCCAATTTCCCAGACTAGATGGTTTAATTTTTTAATGACATATAAATAAACAAAATGAAAGATAACCAGGGGCACATCTTTCTAGTTCTATTCAGATTATGTAAGAGAGTAAATTATTTAACAAAGGACTTTTTTCTCATATTTTAAATAATCAAATATCTAGCAGAACTGAAATTATCTACATAACCTACAAGATCCTCAAACAAGTCCTGGTAAACTATGTTTAACTCTACATTCATATTTAGAGATGTTATATTAAATATCCTGTTTGTTACATTATTTTTATTATATAATAATGTCAAGGAGGTTGGCATAATATAAGTCAAGGGGTTTTGTGTTTTTCACTGTTTGTAGAGTGTTAATCTGAATGGTGACAAGTCTTAGTAGTTAAAAAAATCCAATGCATACTTTATACTTTTCTTCAGAAAGCCTTTTCATGGTAGCAACAAAGTTGGATCAATTTTGCCCAGAGCTACATGCCAAAGATCAACTCTTTTATTAGTCTGCTGTGAATAAGGGTGATAATTGTAATCCAGTGTGATTGATTTATGTGTGACTTTTCATTATTTATAATAGATGTATTATCTCTTTGGATTGTTTGTAATACATTCAGTAGAAGTTTTCTGTAGAAGAGCCTGGTGAAAGATGACAGGGCAAATTGTATCCTTTTCCCACTAAATCTATACCAATAACATTCTAGAAAATGTCTCTCTTTTATGGTAAGTAACACTGCAAATCAAAAAAAACTCTAGCATTTCCTTATGCAAAGGAATAAACAAAAATATGGACAAAAGTCCAGTTTGTTGGCTTTTCTAAGAGTTAGCTCTAATTACAGTATATAAATGATAAAATTAAAATATCTTTTTAAAGACAATTTAATTTCACTAATTCTTATTTAATTAAAAATAAAATGACACTCGTTACGAATTGTACTCATAACCTGACTTGAAACACTTTTATTTTACAAATACTTAAAGAAATATAGCTTTGATGGTGTCTATTTTTTCTAAAATAATAGAATTAAGGTATCAGAAGGGACAACTATATGCCTATCAGAAAGGTTGATCACATATTTGTAATGAGAGTATTGAGTACTATAGTGGAGGTATTTTTCAAAACTAAGTTTGAGAACATTGCTTTTCCATCCATAATTGTGGTTTACAGCCATCTTTTACAAAAGCATGAGGCCAGCATTTCTTTGGCTTTGAGAAGACATGACAGTGCCTTATCTCTCCACCTTGCCAGTCTTAAAGAAGATTAGCATCCTTCAGTATGTGAAATGGGTATGCCACTGCCACTGATGAGAACACAAACTCTTGGCCTGAACACCTGAATCCGGCTCTGTTCCTAGGTAAGTTGTATGACCCAGGTGAATTACGAAACACATTAGTGTGAGAGCCAATATCCTTGGCAGTCACTAGGAATTTCTATGTTGAATGGGTAAGCAGTATAGCAGTCAGGACAAGTTAGCCACGTTTGTGTTTATTCCTGTTACGCGAGTGTGTCCTTTTGAAACCAGGAGTCTTCTACTTCTTCAATTATTTTAAAATAAAAAATGAATTTGAGAATGGGTAGTGAGCCACTTGTCCTGTTGTCCCCTACCCTAAACATGTAGCAACCACATGATGTTTTGTGGATTTATGCTCTCTTTATTTCCAAATCTTTGCAGAAATGGATTTCAAGAGGAGGGCAACATTTGTGCGGAGCCACTCCAATTATTTGTCACATATTTAGAAGTCGTCATATAGAAGGTGGAAAAATACGTAAGAGGAAAAGACACTGTATTGAACCATATGATCATATGATTTTTTAAGGACAAATTAAAATAATCTGTTTTGGGTAATGGTGAAAGTAAAGACTTTTTTATTAAAAAAAAACTCATTGCATCATGGTCTAAGGAAACATGGCAGCCAATTAAAGTCTTGAAGATAATGTTGAAGAACTCCTGTGATTAGAAGGAAGTTCTTCTGTCTTCTTTCATCTGCTTCACTGAACTTTGTTATAGTCTCCCCCCCCCTCAAGACACCTAGGATGATACTGACAGTATGTTCAAGACAACCAATGTGCTGTGCTGATCCACTGCAAAGCTAAGGGTGGAAATGCTGTTGGTGCTGGGGTGGAGCAGCAGGATGGGATGCAGAGAACCTCACTGCCACAGACCAGGTATTATCAGTTCCCAGATGGATGAGCTGGTGGACACGCCTCTTCTGAAGACAAGCTCCACATCCTGCCACCTAGGGCACCGGCGTCTACCCCACAGGGAAGCTCTTTCCTTCTCTGATCCTTTCTACTTTAAGTTATTGAATCCTATTTTGTGCTAGATATGCATTTATATATTAAATAATAGGATATTAGAAATTCAAGTAAGAGAGACTTGAGGTCATCATCAGCATGGTAGTTGTCATTGTTATCATCTCAGAAGCTACTCTTTTTATGCAATTATAGTCTACTTTTCATCATGCCACGATCGCAATGGCTCATCTAATTTCATCAGTAAAATATTTCCATTTCTTATGTGTGCCCGTGGCACCATTTTACGTGTAGTGACCTCAAGTCTCAGACAGCTTATGTAACTTGCACATTTCCACACGGAATAACTTTGCATTGATTAGTATTAAATTATTGTGCTTATTCAATGTTGTTTGGAGACTTCTGGAAGCTAGAGACTGTAGACTGCAATATCCAGGCACAGGACATGGATCCATTCCTTCCTGTTTTTGTAATTGCTTGAGCAGCTGGGAGAGGTTAATGACTTTGACTCTCAATTGCCTTGAATAAAATTGAAGTTCTTGGTGCAAGCTGGAGACCAGTGTTGGGGACTTTACATTGCACTTTCTTCACTACCTCTCATTTAGTCCTACAGTGCAGAGTGTGTGGGTTTGTGTGCTCCAGTAGTGCACTGCCCCTTGGGTTCCCAGTGGTGTCACAGGTGCCACACATTTTGGTCTTCTCGGTCTAGTGGTCTAGAAATCACTGCAGCTTTTGGCTCACATCTTCATGGTGGTGTCTGTCTCTGCTCCTCCTTGCATGTGGAGGGTCCCATCTGCACTTTCTGAAATCTTGCCTGGCATTTTCTCCAACTCACCTTGGAATCTTAGATTTTAGAAAGAACCATGCATAAGCCATTATAGGATTGTGTGGAAAAAAATAGTCACATTTAATTAATTTTGGTTTAGAGTCAGGAAAGCCAAATAGGTCTAAGTTAGCATAACTTGGAATGATTCCGTTTACCAGATCATCTTTCTACAAAGATTTCGAGGCACAAGGCTGCATTCAGTTTCTCTCACCTCATATTGCTTTGTGATTCAGCCTTCTTCCTTTAACTCTGTTTCATTTCAAATTCTGGCAATCAGAGAAAAATAAGGTATGGGGACATGTTGCAAATATGTTAACTACATTTCCAATATTATAGAAAAGATGTTTATGAAAAACATATTGTTTCATATATACTTTCCCCAAATTAGTTGAATGATATTTTCCATATACACCGAGGGTCTTTGTAATGTGAGTCAGGTCCAAAGACAGCCTGCTCTAGCCATCAGTGTGCAGAGAATATGCAGAATGCTTTTTCTTATGAATAAGTGTTCAGACTGCTAATGCAAAGAGCAAGTAATTGAGAATGAACTGTCTCAAACACGCATATGCCTAGCAGAGCAAATATGTATATTTGTGTATGTTTGTATGGTGGTGGTGGTGGTGTGTGTACCATTTTATATGTTCCTGATGAATCAATAGAGAACTCAAAAATACTAACCATTATTTCCTTTGTGTGTGTAACATTCCCAGGGCTTAAACTCAGGGACTGGGCACTATTGCTAAATTTTTATGCTCAAGACTAGTGGTCTGCCACTTGAGCCATAGCTCCATTTCTGACCTTTTATGGTTGAGTGGAGATAAGAAAGAATCTCATAGATTTTCCTGCCCATCCTGGCTTTAACCCATAATCCTCAGATCTCAGTCTCCTGAGTAGCTAGAATTATAGGCATTAGTCATTGTCACCTGGCATTAGCTGTTCTTATATTGCTTAATTAGTAGTATCCATATGTCTTATGAAAACAAAGAATATTCTACTTATTCAAATATCCTGTAATAAAAGTCAATATGAGACCTGGCAAACAGTTATTTCTTTTCTTACCTTTCCATATTTGGTAGACATACAGGCATATAAATATGTCAAGGTTTTTGTATAGATGGTCTTAAGACTTTGCAAGCAAGAAATAACAAAAATCATTTGCCTATGCGAGGATTTTATAGTACATTGTTAATACTTTGTTTAATTTTTTCAAAGCTAATAGCTTCAGAAAATTCTACCTGATAAAATGGACTTTTATTCTTTTTTGGAGAAAGAACATACAAATGCAATCTATAAAACAAATACATTAATTTGGGACTACTTATACATATTTGAACAGATGTTGAAAGAAAGATTTTAGGGATTGAAGCAATGACAAGAAAATGATCATAAATACGTATAAAATTAACCCTCAAAATTTCATATTATTTTTGTCACTTTCAGAAAAAATCTAATGGACTTATTTGATAGTATGCATTATTGAGAATAGAAGTCCTATTGTAACAATTCGAATGTTAAGGCTCATAGATTTACTTCACCTTAATGCATCTCTGAATAATTTTCAAGTCAGTGGAATGAAAGAACATTCATAGGAAGAGAAAGAGAATGGGAGCAAGAACAATGGTGATGATGGCAAACTATCACCAGAACTACTATCAGTACTACTACTATTACCTAGAGAGCTGGGGGTTTGGAAGAGTGATTTACTATGGAAAACTACCACAATCTGAAATGCTTTTAATTTATGAGAACCACATTGTTTTCTTCTGTAAGTCTATTGAACAAGTTTTTACTTTATCTGCCCAGACTTCTAGGTTCCTCACTTATCAGCCACAGCTCTGAAGAGTGTTAACAAGTTTCTTAACAGCAGATAGAAGAGCCAGTTGGTTCACCAGATGCCTCGGTGAATTTTCTGTTCTGTGAATCTGTCTGACATGTACACAAGCTACATTATTGTCCTTTAATTTGTTATTGTCTATGTTTTGCCAAACAAATACTCATTAATTTTCCTCAACTATCCCTCCTAATATCTTACGTTGAAAGTACAATTAGAAGTCATCTTGATAATTTGAACTTCCTTTTACAGATAAATATCTTATTATAGTTGTAGAAAAAGAATAGATTTGAAGGACAGGTGTACTTGTGGATGAATACTTTTAGTATTATTGTCAAAAATTATTTTTTTAGTATTTTTCTCTTATCAATTAGTTTTTTTTTAAATTATATTTGAATCAGTAGAAAATGTTCAGTAGTATAAATATTTGCTTTTCTTGGCTTATTTTTTCTTCAACCTTTTTTCTGTTCAGTATTTTTATTTATTTAGCTACAATATTGGGAGAGAATAATTGAAGAACATTAGATTTGAAAAGGAAAGACAATGTTTTAAACTGTGAGGTGAACAGCAAAGCAAAAGACAGAATGCAGTAAAAGTCAACAAGTCTTTCCTTTTGAGGTCAATCAATGCAAATTCCGATTTCTTTGTTCACTAGCTGGAAGCCTACTGCATTTAAGTACCTCCTGAATTTGCCAATCTTTAAATGTCAATGTATCCTCTAAAAGTTGTAGAATTTGCTGTTTCCAGTAGGTCTGGAAATACCTGAATCTGTCATGCATTTCATAAACTAAACTTTTTGGTATAATGTCTAGCATATTTAGTGATAGAATACTATAAAAAGTAAAAGGGATACAGTAGATGGAAGAATTTACAACAGAGCATGTGGTAAACATTATCAAACCCATGACCTTGTCCATTTCACTAACTTCTAGTTGTCTCCTGATAGAGATAAAACACAAAAGAGTAGAGATAACTACTGACCACAGGTTGACTCATGAAAAAAAATGATAAAATGGAAAGTGAATCTGAAGTTCCAGATGAGACTGCTCTCAAATTGTGTTGATTTCCCTATTGCATTACTAAAGAATCAAACAAGCTGACAAACAAAAGCAAAACAAAGTTTTAGTTAGATGTAAAGCTCTCTGGTTAACAGAACAAATTTTAAAGTATAAACTCTGAGCAGAAACAATGACTTGACCCAATTGCTAAAGAAAGTGAATTGAAAGGTTTTATATGGATGGTTTTATAGCTAAGGGATGAGAACTAAAACAGGAATGAAGGTAAATCAATAGCTCTTGCATTCATATAGTAGGCTCAGTCTCTCTTATGGATCCTTTTATGTATGGTAAGAATTTTTTAAATATACCTTTGCATTTTTCCTCCTTTCATTCATTTGTTGCTCAAAACTATGTTGTTTAATTTCCATGCATTTTAATAGTTTTCAAAATTGTTACCTTATTGATTTCTAGTTTGCATTATGGTTGGACAAGACAGTCAATATCATATCAACTTTCAAAGATAAGATACAGCTTGTTTCGTAGAGATAGTGGGTCGCCCAGTGTCTCCTATGTTTATTCTGCTCTTGTCTGGTACGTGGCTGTGAGTCCCGTTTGTCCCAGCATGCAGCTTACTTTTGTGGCTGCTATTTCATTTTCCATGTTAGACCTTCCTTTGGACAGCATTCTTCCATTCTGTTCCCACATGAAGATACCTATGGACAAGGGACTACATGGTAAGAGTGTCTTCCCCTTCATAGTTCTGAAAGTTTATGACTAAGAGGTTCTGAAAGTTTATGACTAAGAGGGAATGAGGAAGAGGAAGGGTGGTGGAGATTCAGAGCCATTTACCCTTCTGCTCCTTGCTTGGCTGATCGTGGTTTGGTCTTCTGTTGCTGGGGCAGTGCTCCTAAGCTGAGCTGGCAATGTGGTAGAAGGCACACAGCCTCTCCTGAGAGTGTGACCAATGTGCTCAGCTGAAAGTTCGTAGTATTGACAAGAGTTGCTCATACCATAACCACTATGCTTTGATTAGGAAAGAACATTTGAAATTAACAGCAATTCAAAATAAAAGCAAGATTTCAAGAACACATACTATGTTGAATTTGGTATCATTAGGTCTAGGTTCTAGATGGTGGTGTGGGCTTTGGCCTGGAGGAGAGGTGAGGATGAGGATGAGTACCTTTGAACATATGAATAATCAGGGCACACCTGTCTGCCGCATGCTCTTAAACTAGCCCTATTCAGAACTGGCGTTACAGGACTTTGCCCAGACAGATAGATGTAAATCTGTCAACATGACTGTGATACACATTTGTATATATAGTCAGGCTTCATAAAACATAAAGCAAATGGCAGATACAAACTTTGTGAAATGATATAAAGTTTAAAGATTTTAAAAGTTCTCACTTGACTTTATCAGTAGTAGAGAAAATATTATTTACATCCATTATTTCTTTTATAAACCTACAAAGGTGAAATGACCATAGTGTAAGCTTAGATATAAGTTCTGATGAACCATATTTTTTTCTAAGCAGGTGTGTTTTTTTCATTTATAGTTGATTTTCCAGATTGAATCATAGTCTAATATTGGATACCTAATTTAGTATTTATATTGCTTTACAGCTTTATGGTAGATATATAGTGATTTTTTTAAAAAAAAACATTCTGATACTTTTCCAGGAAAAAAATTATAAAACTTATGGAAATGGAATGTTAGGAAAACTTCCTTTTACAAACAGATGCCTAAATTGTATTTCCCTAACTCTTAAAATTTTTAAAATTCTGTAAATGTTTACACATGCCCAAGGTACAGGAAATTCTCCAAAGGTTAAGAATTTGTTTAGGCTGGTCTAATTGGTTTATTGGCTTAGCTATAAGAGCTTTTGAAACACACATGTGGAACATCTTAGTGATCATTTCTTTAAAGCTTCCTAAATAAAATGGAAGCAGGAGTGTGTGCATTTGACCAGTGTTTGTCCAAATTGAAAAGGCACACAGGTGCGACGCTGGTGACTTTTTAGAGTATTGTGTGCACTGATTATGAATAATGCCTCTCCATCGACTGTTCTTACCTTTTAAATCACATCAGTTGTTCCCTTTGTCTTGGTACGTCTGTCCTCAGAGTCTTGCCTGACCATCTGTCCCCTGTCCTTTCAAGTCCTTTCAAGTTTATTTCTCTTATGGAATTGTCTCTACATTCATTTTCCTCTTTATAGATTAGCTTCAAGATCATGATTTAATTGTCTTTTTAGTTAAGATATCACTGATGATGCAATACATAACAAAAAATAGTATGTTTCAGCTTTAATATACCCACTTATGATACCAATGCTTATACTGGTCCTGTGATAGAGCTTTAAATTTTATCTTTTTCAAGTGTCCAATTTTAGGGCAGGCCTGGTGGCACCTACCTGAAATCCTCACTACCACAGAGGTCGTGATCAAGACCACCCTAAGCAAAGCGATTTGTATAAAGTCAACAGAAGCAATGGAAGCTGGGCTTGGTGCTCTAGTTTACATCCTAGCTATGCAATAGGAATAAATAGGGGACTACAGTCCAGGCCAGCCAGGGCACGAAGCAAGATTCTATCAAAAAAAAAAAAAAAACAACTGAAGCAGAAAAGGTTAAGTTTGTGTTGTTGTTTTGCTTAGGAAGCACAAAGTCCTGAGTTCAACTACCCTCTAAATAAAAATAAAATAAAATAATAAAATAAAATTTCCCTTCTTTTCCCAAGGAAAATGATGCATTTATCCCTGACATTGTTGCAATTATCTAAAAAGTATAATAAAAAATTTCTAAGAATAAAAATGAACACAATATACTGTTATATCCTTAATTGTATGAGTGATTTGTGTAGGTCATTATGTCAAACTGAAGTCTACTATCTTTGCTACTACAGAGATTTCGTCAAACTGGTGCTATCTGCTTGAATTCTTCCTATTGGATGTCTCAGGATATCCTAAAGAAAGGGGAAACATGAAGCAAATTCGGGCCCTGGTGCCAGTTTAGGAATGCTCTACCTGTGGTTTTGATCTCATGGCTACAAGCTGGGACACTGGGCAAAACCAGAAGGTGAGCTTTTACTAGATTGACTCTCTACTCATGGAGTAGCAGATGTTCATGTCATAGGTCAAGGATTTCTAATAAACTTCACAAATGGTATGTCAGCATTCCACTGAGGGGATTAAAAATTGCCTTGCAGAGATAATAACTGCATCAATTCATGGATTGTTCTCCTGCAGAAAATTCTGGAATCTGCCCATCATAAATTGTAGCTAATGATGACTATTGGCTACATAAAATATGTTTTAATAATGATAAAATTAGAATAATAAGACTGTCTCCTTCACAGAGCTATTCTGAGCATCAATTAAATTAATTAAATTAAATAACATTGACCACAGAGTCTCCATCCTAGTCTGTCTCTGTCTTAAAAGCGTTATATGACTCAGTTCCAAGATTTATTATAGGAAGTGATTTATGTCAAGGATTTCTACTTGCTGCTTGCAGTCAAAGGTTGTTTTTGGTGGAATGTTGACACCTCAGTAGCTCCTCTGTTCCTGGAGAATGTGATATCTTTGGTGTGAAGACAAAAGAACTTTATGTTCCTGGTGCAAAAATGATAAACGGTTGACAAAAGTCACCAATGGTTTATTGACTATACACAGTAGTCAAATGTGTAATGAACCTTATCTGTTTGCACTCCTTCAGAAAGCTTAGGGAATATAAAGAAAAGCAAGGAAAAGAGCAGTCATCTATAGACAGTCAAACAGAGCTTTTGGAAACAACCATCCATGAGAAAATGTTATAATGATTTTGAAAACACAGAAGAGATGATTGGCAGCTTCCCAAAAGGAAGGCTGAGGTAAGGAGATACTACAGAGTTTCATAAAGGATAAGCAAAGGTTTTGCTTTTTTTATACAAAGAATAAGGAACAACACGTTTACAGAAGTAAGGGCTGGTCTCTGGCTAACTTTCCAGCCCAGTTTCTTTGTATTGTTTCTCTGTATCCTATAAAAACCCTATAAAAAACTTGGATTCCATGAACCATCTGCATGTAGTCTGAGCAATTGTTCAGTGGTACCATGGCATCTTGTAAATCTTCCCTCCGGAGATTTCCCAACCCTAGGAAGGAGAGAGTCCCCAAGGTGTCCGGCTCTCAGCCAAGATCTTCTGGAACTGCATGAAAAAAAGGTGCATGAAACATGACCTTTGTGGCCCAGAGACAATGGCCAAGCCAGGGTGCTGGAAACACCATCAGGGCTCAGAGCTCTGACTATCTCATGTTCCAAGCTATGGAGTCAAGCTTTTGAATCATAGCTCAGAGAACATTAAAGAATTTGAAGGAGAAGGAAAACATTATTGGAATTTATTCTTGCAAAGAGTAACCTGAACAACAACAGCAATAACAAAAATGTATAGGGAAGGCACGGTAGGAAAAAATGGAAATCAGTTGGAAGTTTATTGGACCAATTTGGTCCAGAAATGGAGAGGTTTGAATCAAAGCAGTGGGAGTTACCATGGAACAAGATGCCTGGGACATTTGGCCTGCTGATAGAGGAGAATGAAAGGGAGAATACTATTGGGTGGGCCTGCAGCCTTCTCTGACACTGTCAACAAGATCCAGTCAATGACACTGAAGGATTTTCCACCAACTCCCCCCATAGCTCTAACCCCTCTCAAGCTGCTAGTCCCGACCAACATGACAACATTTATATTGGAGAGCGACATGACAGTAATTCCAGTGTTTTTAATGTTGGGTTTGAAAGTTTGTGTTGGCAGAGTTCCCTCATTTTGAGTTTGGTTTGTTTGGCCAGAGAGTGGCATATTCAGACAGGCTTAAATACCAGCCCTAGCAAAGACAATCACAGGCTTTCCACCTTCTATAGTACAACACACTGTTGATCCTCCACAGAATCTGGGTTACAGGTGTGACAGCACAGCAAGATACAGACATTTGGGAAGGAATATCATCTCTCTGGTTTATTCCCTGGAAGAGGGATAGGGAGAAAATTACATCAGGTTTCTGAAAACTTAATTCCGACTGACTCTGCCACTTGTTTCCTGTGTCCCTTTACCTTCAATTGTTTGTAGAGAAATTGAAAAATGGTTCAAGTTTAGGTACCCTGTCTACAAACAACCTCCTAGCCACTATCTTCTCCCTTCTCTTTCATTTCTTAAGTTTATGCTCACAGTCAAAACACATTTCTGCCTCATGCTTTAGTCTGGTTACTTTCTTGTCCTGAATAAAATAGACCTGTTGCTATTAAAACTACATTTCTGGTTATTTCTAAGTCCATAACATAACTGACATATAAGAGGATTAGTGCCATTTGATAATTTAATGAATTGTTATTTTTCCTGGAACCAAGTACCAAATAGATGTTGTAAAGGAAGTAGTTGTTTTCATAAAATAAAATCCACTAATCAAGCATAATCTAGAACCCAGAGAGGTAATAGTCCGCAGCTTGGTCTATAACGTCTGTCAGCAGAAAGTGATCTGCTATAAAAGAAATTACTAGTAGTTACCACCTTGTCAACACTGGGCCAGAGTGTCTGCATCCAATATATGGACCTTGCATTAGCAAGACAGCTAGTATCTCTGATCTTGTGTAATTTTTCCATGGCATAGGTTGTGAGAAGAAATAAAACTCTGTCTGGCCGGGCACCAGTAGCTCACGCCTGTAATCCTAGCTACTCAGGAGGCTGAGATCTGTGGATCACAGTTCAAAGCCAGCCTGGGCAGGAAACTCTGTGAGACTCTTATTTCCAATAAACCACTAGAAAACTGGAAGTGGTTCTGTGGCTCAAGCGTTAGAGTGCTCATCTTGAGCTGAAGAGCACAGGCAAAGCGCCAGGCCCAGAGTTCAAGCGCCACGACTGAAAACAAACAAACAAACAAACAACAACAACAAAAACCTTTGTCTGATAAGGAACATTGGATGTCTAGAGAAAAATACAAATGTTTCTTATTATTTTCCCTATGACAAGCCGCCAATGATTTCAATCAGTGAGAATGGCACTGTACAGAGGCTAGGGGAAGCTTTTATACAAACCCACCCCTATTTATGATCCCACACAAGAACTGGACTCTGACATGGATGGCTAACCTTGCTTCAATTGCTCAAGAAAAGAGATCTGTCTCACTGAAGGACTTGGATGGTAGCCCTACAAAAGACTTTCAGACACATGAATCTACTGAGAGATATTAAACATAAATAAGACATTGAAAATTACTTACTCATTGTAAGTAATTAAAAGAGTACAGACTTACAATTTTACATGAAGGATATTGATCCAACCAAGAATCACCAGAAAAAAGATTATTTGTATATGTTTAGGCTTTCTGAGGTTGAATACATAGATGATACCACTGTTTGATCATTATGCTGAGTAGTTTCCTTTATCATTATACAATAAACTTCTTTGTGTCCTGTTACATTTTTAAATTTAAAATCACTTTGTCTAATGTAGCTAAAATGCATCATTTTTAGGCAGGATATAGTTAAGTCTTTATTTTTTCATATTCAAGTACTCTCTGTCTTTTAGGGAATTTAATCTGCTTACATTTGAAATAATTAATGATATATAAGAACACCCTACGGAGATATATATTTACCAGTACTGGGGCTTGAACTCAGGCTCTGGGCTCCATTACTGAGCTGCTTTTGCTCAAGGTTAGCACTCTACCACTTGAGTCACGAGTCACTTCTGAATTTTTCTGTTTATGTGGTAGTGAGGAATCAAACCCAGGGCTTCATGCATGCTGGACAAGCACTCTACTACTAAGCCACATTCCCAGGCCCTACTGATATTACTAACTGCTCTGTGATTATTTCATGTTTCCTTTATCTCTTTCTTGTTATCTTCCTTCGTGATCTGATGATTTTCTAAATTGGACAGCTTCCATTTTTCTCTTTTTGTCATTTTTTGGCTTGTAGCTTATAAGAGGCTATCATAAAACACTTTTATTCTCTACATTTTTTCCTCATTTGTTTTTCAGGGTTGATGTATGTTTGCTTTGTGCAGTGTTTAAATCAGAGTAAGCATAGCTATTTCCCCATTTACTACTTTTTTATGGTGAAATACAAGAACATTTCTGGTAGCTTTTTGAAATACACAGTACATTATTGTTATCTATAATCCCCCTATTATACAATAACACTCCAGAACTTCTTGCTTCTAAGTGACTGTGATTTAGTACTGTACTCATTGAAAGTTTGCTCTTTTTAATTATTCAATCACTATTCACAGCAGTGAATAGGAGCTTGAATAGAAATTTTAACTTGCAGGTTTACCTAGCATTCTCTTTCTAGAAATTTCTAGAACTATGGAACTCAAGTTTCAGAGATTTATTTTCCAGAAATAGAATTAGATTCCTTCTTTATAATAAGAAATAATTCCCTACTTTTTTTCCCCAGAAATATGATTAGACTACCAGGATATTTTGTTATCCTGTGAGAGCTGTGACTGAGACATTCTCTTGGTCAGCTTCATATAATGTATGCCATAAACATGATAGCTTATCATTCATTTTGTTTCATATTGTTTTTACTTCAGAAAAGTTTTCACCATGTTATAGGTTAGTTATAAGGTAGTTTTAAGTTTTACGTTTTAAGGTTGATATTATTGATGACTTTGATGAGAATAAGAGCAAGTGTTTTATGTAACACTTTTGAATCACGTTTAATCCATAGAACTCAGCCTTCTGATCCTGTGTCAGATTCCACAGTTCGATCTTTTCACAACAAATCGACATTGAAGATACTAAGCTTCTTGTGACCTATCTACTAATTTTTCTGGCACATCTACTTTTAAACAAGTCTAGAACACATTCTGTGGGTCTCTACTTTGAGTTGGGAATATCTTTGAAAAGAAAAATCACATTGTGTTGTGTTAAATAGATTGACTAATTGTAGGCTATCATTTATTTAACTATATGAAAGTTGAGGGCTCTGTCAAACTATATGAAAGATGAGGACTATATCAAACTATATGAAAGATGAGGGAGACTTAGGCGACTTAGATGATGATAGGTGTGTAGGTATAGTCAGGCCTTCGGCAAAATAGAGAACATTTACCCCACATGAAGACATGATTTTCAATGCTGTAGCCTCTCTTTTCTACAAGTTACATTTGGTGAGCTACTGACTTACTGTTGTAGGAACAGGCTTTCCACTGCTTGGAATACACTATGTAACAAGCTCTGGTTCCATAGGAAGCCTTTATCACCACAGACAATAGAAATTGAACTTCCAACAACTTATTTTAAAGAAGATACAATCTTGAAAGCAGGATTGTTTTCTAGAAATAGTATAATTCTAAACTCAATTGATGCCAATTAATGTTTTCAGTATCATTTATAGGGCATTTCAAGTTCACTGGAACTTTGAAAACTGACCCAAATTGAAACTGTACACAACATTGTCATCTCAAAAACTAGAAATAAAAGTGAGAGGAAATGCTTCAACCATCTTTATTAAGAAGTTTATTGAGCTGCTCATTTCAACAGCAGGGTATAAACAGAGAAAAGAAAGCAGCACTTGGAAATAAATAATAAAAACTCATCTCCATAGACTTATAGAAGAGAACAGAGCAAACAACGTTTGATATCGCTTAGGAGAATATTCCACAGCTGGAAATGAACCAAAGAAAACCTTTCCAAGAAAGAAATCTCTTTCTGAGAAAGAAAAGGAAATTTTCTCAAAACCTATTAAAACACCCAGTGTGAAATAATAGAAAAAAATTAAAGGATGCATCATAAAATAATACAGCCTAAGAAATCAGCAGGTTATAACAGAGAAAGGAAAATACTACCTCAGTCATGTTAATAAAATGAGAAGTGAAATTAAACACTATAAATAAGATTTCTTACAGTCTTTAAAAAGAAAATGGCTTTAAAAGAATAATTTTCTGAGGCTTAACTGTTTCAGATCATTCCTCTCTAAGTCACATACAACCGTTCTGAGTCGCAGAATGGTTTGAATCCCTGACATCTGGGTATTGAACTGTGTCATGGAGGAGGGAAGAAGAGCTTTGTAAGAAAATGAAATCAGGCTCCAAATCTTGGCACTGTGTCCCGTGATGTGAGCCTAGAGTGTCATTTATGTCAATTTCGTCACTGTAGATTCAGCATGTGTTGAGTTGGAAAATAGCCTCTGACTGGTGGCTAAAAGAGTTTGGGGATTAAGCAGAGGTAGTCGGAAATATGCCATTTACAACCCCTGTGAATGCAAATTGCTCCCTCCATGCATCAGATTCCATTTACGTATGTGTCCCTCTCCTAATTAGCAGGATGGACTAAGTGAATGGGAAGCATTTGGTTTAGCATCAGGAATTGTGATCAGTTCTTCATGTCATGTTGATAATGGCTATAAGATTAAATAATCATGATCTACCATGTACAAAGACCTTGAAATCTTGACAGTGTAGCCTAAGTGATGACATGTAGCAGGTGCTGGATAAGTAGCTAATCATTTTTGTTCATGCTGCTTTCCACCAAAATATAAAATGTTACTGGTGAAGACCCAGAGACCCTGACGTTTCTACTGCACATAGCTGATCAGTAAATAGTTGCTAAAGGACTGACTGACTAAATACATACCCCCACCGTCCATCTTGAAATGATGTGATACCTTTTAGAGAGGATGAATCTTCTTTGTTGATGTTACCACATTTGAAAACCAACAATCCTCTGAGGTAGACAGCAGGGTCTAGAAATCTTCAATTTTCCTAAAAACTGAGGCCTCAGAGAAAGTAATCAGGCTAGTCACCTGGCTGCTGGTTAGTTGACTCCATACGTCAGTCAGTTGTTCCACTGTACCTTTTAGGATCCTCTTCTACATTTGGTACATTCCAGATTTTATACTGCAAAGCCAACGGCAGCCTATAAGATGTAAGCTTTTGATAGGAACATACTAAAATGTTAGGAGAACTGTAAGGATTGAGTAACTCTGTGTTTGACTTTGGAAGTGACCCTGGAATCTCCCTGGCCAGGGACAACCTCCACAGATCATACACCATGTTTTACTTCAGTTTACTTCACCAAACGTGCACCAGTAAGAGCAGAGGGCTACAGGACAGAGTTGTTTCCCTTCTTCTCCTCCCTTTTCCTGTTGTTCTGATTGACCCTGTTCTTTTCATGTTAAGTCAATTTGTAAAACTGCTGTCTCCTACTCCCCTCTTCCCTTCCTGTCTTAAGCTCTGTGGATTAATGGAATTGGCAGTCAGATCTGGGCCACCAGCAACCACAGGTGGTTGCTGCTTGTAAACAGAAAGCTAAGGTGGTTTTATTGTTTATGTGGAAATCACTGAGTAGATCAGGGGGAGGATTAACTTGAAACCTCTTCTTCCTGGGAAAGGTTGAACCTTTTCACATAGGAAGAGTCGCTTGGACTTGCTCTGGTTGCCTGAGACAGCACACATGGCCGGCTTGCTCCAATTGCCCGAGACAGAACACACATGCCTGCCCTCACCTCCCGAGGACACAGGCCATAAGTCTAGTTTATTAAACATAATTAATGATCGTGTTATGGCAATTGCCACTCTGATATTTTTTAAATGGAAACACTCAAGGGGAGCACACTGGAGCCAAAAGATCTCAGGCTTCTCCACATATATGAGAGGAAGATTTAAATTAACTTAGAATGAGACAATTACTGTCTTAAACGTGGGACAATCTTAAACACTGGCAACCATGTAGGTTTCCTCTGAAATTTATTCTTTGAATAAGCAGCATAATTATCTTGAACGTGGAGAGGTCAGGAGTCTGACTAAGGAAGCAGAAAAGTTGGGGATATCTTTCCAAACTCAGCTTCGATTCAGTTGCTTTTTTTGAGGTGCTCATAACTTTAGGTACGGGGCGAAGAAAGGGGGCTTTCTTGCATCACTGGTCTCCATGCCTTGTATTGACAACCAGCCCCATGGTTTTATAGAGCGTACTCTTCTCTTTTGACTCCCTTGTATGCTTCTGAATGTTGCACCACCACTTATACTAGGGTTGATGATCGTTTTTCTACAAACGGAGCTTTCCTTTTCATGTGGATGTGCTTTTCAATTACTCATTCCTATTAACTGCATCTTTACTTCAATCAATTTGTTGTTTTTTCCATGCCTAAATATACAGCCATGAAATCAGCAAGAGATATGGAGGCACAGAAATATTTGGTCAGTCTCAGCAGATCGACCATTGAGAAGCACCAAGTTCAGATCGCCTTATTCCATGACTTCCCTATAGAGATCATTTTCTCCTCACGGGTGTAGACAATCACAGATAACTTATGAAACGTAATCAATCATGTTGCCTGTATACTTGGATTCAACCGACTGGTTAATTGCCTTGTGTGAACATGAGATGATAGTAATAATTACACTAATGATATCTTGAGATATTAATTAATAATGGCCTAACAGTAATGCAAAGAACAAAAAACTTTGCATTTGTGAGTAATGGGAGCTCGGGGCACATTGCAGTATTACACACAAACATAATTTAATACTAAACATAATATACTATGCCAATGGATCAATAAGAAGAACATAGGAAAACATGTAAATGAGGGTATGAAAGTGGGGACTCTGGTCTCTTGGTTGTGACCTTCAAGCTTGATGGAGGACAGAATGTGCAAAGAGTCTGCAAGCAACTGTGGACTTGTAGAAGGCCTGACACCAATCATACTGAGATCAAAAGACACTCAGTTACCCCATACTCCACATCTGCCTTTCTGAGGAAGGACAGTGTAAACAACACAGTGGTCCTCACAAAGGCAGGACTGTCCAACAGGGATTTGTGGACCCTGAGCCTGTAGAATGCCCTGGAATTGAAACTTCTCAAGGGTATTGCATCAAAACACTGTACCAAGCTCCTTCGTGATGTCCTCTTCTGTCACGGAAGACTGCTATGCAAAACAAACTGTGAGTTCTGTTTATTAGACACTCTGTCTGGAATAACAAGGAAAACAAAAAGAGTCCCAAGCCCGTTGGGAGCTGATCGGAAAACCTTTTTCCTCTCAGGCTCTGCGACCTCTCGTTCTCTGGCGTCTGGTCTCTGCAGCCTCAAATTGCCAAGTTTAGTTAAAGAGGGAACACGGAAGGCTTCTGTCCCCTTCCCTGCTGCAGGCAAGGGCAGAGCTTGTCTCTGGGTCTCTGGACATTTCAGCAGGGTAGCCATAAGTTAATTGGTTCATTAACACCTGGATACCGTAGGCCTCTCTCCCCAGTAGGGAACTGGCACAGGGTAAGAGAGCCACTATCTTCCCTCTGGCGCTGACATTGCTGTTGTGTTCTGCAGATCAACTCTAGTTATTGCTACGTAACTGCTTTCTTGAAAAATGGTAACAACTCTGTAGGATTTTTTCTTGACCCCTTAGATTTCTTTTTTTTAAAAAAAGTACTTTGGAACATTAAAGCTACGGTTCTCCAATTTAAAAGCATTGTAAAAAAACAAAAACAAAAACCAATAACAGTTCTATAAATGGATGACTTCAGGAATGATGACTCAGCACATCAGCATGTAACCACATCTGTCAGTGACCAGGCCCAGAAGCTGACCCTACGCACAGCTGCCTGGCCCAGCTGCTCAGCTGGACTGGCCACTGCTTACTTCTCTGGCCTCAGATTCTTGCCTTTCTGTGCAGAAAATATCTGACCTTTTCAGATTTGTGTTTTTTTTAAAGAAAAATTTTTATTGTTCTGATTAAGGTGATGTACAGCAAAGTTATAGTTCTGTATGTCAGGTAAAGAATACATTTCTTTTTGGAAAATGTCACCCTTCCCCTCACTCCTTCCCAGTCTTTCCCTCCCTTCTCAAGATTTTGTTTTCTACTGGGACAGAGATGGGAAAGAAATGTTCAACCCATTGGTAGGATAAAGATCTTAAAATCATTTTGTCTGGCTCTACCAAGCAACGTTAGGTAGGACTAAGAATCAGGAAATGCTGAACCTTGTTTTGTATCCCTGTGAACTTAAGTGAATCACATAAATTTTCATAGATAAGCTTGAAGCACACAGGACATGGTCAGTACAGAGCTGAACAGACATATGTTCTGCTCACTGTCTGCATATGGCTCATCTGCCTGTGTTGGGGTACCTCAGAGATCAGCCAGTGCCCAGCTATCTAGTACCTATGCAGTGGAAATGATAACACACTGTGGTGAAGCAAGGCTGCAGGGGTGAGATGGCCGGGGGTAGGGGGTAGGGAGTGGAGGTTGGGGGTGGTATCTTTGCCTCTGGTGATTGTCGTCTCAAGCAATAACTCCAATCCAGCCTTTAGCCATATGTCTGAGACCAACAGTCTGTGCAAAATCTGAATATCAGATGAAAATTTAAAAAAATCACCATAGACTGAAAAGACCTGCCTGTGATATGAATGCTGGATATATTTGGACTCCAAGGTGCCTTAGAAGAGTGGCCAAAGCAAAACAACTTCATCACTGATGAATACACATTGGACAGTTACTAAACCTTAAATGGTATGAAATTCTACAGTAAGTAACTACAAACAATGTAAAAATGATTCAGGCATATCTTTCCAAGAAAAATGGACAAAATGTTACTTTTATTTATTTATTTTTGTCAATCACGGGGCTTGAACTCAGGATCTGGGCACTGTCCCTGAGCTCTTTTGCTCAAAGCTAGTGCTCTACCACTTTGGGGCACAGAATCACTTCTAATTTTCTGGTGATTAATTCGAGATAAGAGTCTCATGGATGTTCTTGTCCAGGCTGGCTTTGAACCCTGATCCTCAAATCTCAGCCTCCCAGGTGGCTAGGATTATAAGTGTGAGCCAGCCACTAGCACCCTGACAAAATATTATTATTGAAACCAAAGGCAATCTTTTATACATAGTTTGTGATAATTCATTAAGAGTAATGATAAAAAGACAGTCTTGAAGAACATAATTTTTGCTGACAACATGCTCAACTGAATGCAAGGGGAAGCCAGACATATCTGGATAAAATAACTGATGTTGGATGGGACCTGGAATCAGTAGGTCACTTTCACTGAGTCTTTCTGTGGAAGAGATAACACAATTCAGATGAGTTAAGTAGTGAATGGCTTAATCACAAAGCAGCTGAGGCTCACATAGAGGGAGAATGTGTGAGAATCATGGTAGCTGCTCAAAGACTTAGCACCAAAGTACAATTGGTTCAGAGTGTTAATTTGTCTTGGAGTGCCATTTTAAATCAGACTATTGATTTAGCCTAAGATATTGAAAATGCATTCAAGAATTCTGCCAACTTGTAATTTTTTCTTTCTGGCTCGCGATAGAAAAATGGACACAAAATACTGCCCAACTGGCCATTTTCTTTCATAAACTTCAGAGTTTGACACACAGGGCAGTGTCTGTCACTGGAAGCCATTCATGACACCACAAGAAAGGAAGAGTTGTTTGAAAGACATAATTATCAATGAGCAAACTTTGGCAAACATTCGAAACGTTAAGTGGCTTCATTACAGATGGAGCTCCTGTCATGGTTGGCTTACAAAAAGGCTAATTGCATTTGTCTAAAAAGCACAAAATTTTCTCAGTCTTGATCCAGCTGACTTTATTATATATGACTGCACCTTACCCCAAGAAATGTTCTGTATTTAGTCACTGTAGCTCAATGATATGATGCCAACCTTAGTATCAACATACATTTTGTCAAAAGTAGAGGATATAACATTGACAATTTAAGGAGTTACTGAATGGTCTTGACTCTGTGTACTGTGACTTTGTCACTGAGAATTTCTGTGGGTGTGTCATAGGACATGCTCATGAGTTCTGACTGTAGGACCAAGTTAAGCAGTGGCTTTTGTACTTTAGTCTGGCTCTCCCTTGCATTCAGTTGTAATCCATGGTGGACATCACCCAATTCCTCTCAGAGCTGAACGTCAAGCAATAAGTCCCATTCAGCTTCTCAGCTCCTTGATTTCAAATATGAAATTAGCTCATGGTAAATTAAGGCTATGGAAAGCGTAACACACAAAGGAAAGCACAATGTTATTCCTCACTCTGGACGAACAGCCTTCTATGCACTTGAATATGTTGGTGAAGTTACAAAACTATCTGAGGCAATTAATGAAAGACTCAAGGACATGAAAAATAAACAAATGGAATTGAGCTTCTTTGCTACACCATTCAGGGTAGAACAAGCTGATGTGTCTAAAGACCTAGGCTGTGAATCATTCTGCTGCAAAGTGATGATGAGTTGGAAGCTGAGTATAGCTACTTCCCATGCTTGCGTTCTATAAATATTACAAAAGTAATCATGAATTTCCCATCTTGAGGAAATAGAAACTGAAATATACACATGTGTTCAAACCTGGTCACTGCTTCAGATAACTCTTTACAAAAAGTACCATTATCCAGACTGACCCAGGAGAACCTGGAAACTCGGTGGGCATAGCAGTGTCCTTAATAACAGCTAACATCATGTGCTTCACCAAAAAGAAGAGATTCCTGTCATCATATTGTGGGAAATTAAATATTTGGCTGAAAATGTCAAACAAATTTTAAAGTTGTTTGTTAATTTGTATCGCCTGTAAATGATGTTATACATATCCACATATCCATAGGCAGAATAAAGATGCTCCTCAACTCCTGATCTGTGATCTCAGTAACGCCTCATAACACCTTTTATAAGTCTGGTATATCTTTGATCTGTCACAACCAAGGGATAAAATTGTCTAAGGCCTCAGAAAAACATAAATCACTTCAAGATGGAGGGTCAGGAAAATTCGGAAGTCGTTGGTTATTCTTCCTGTCTGACGAATGCTTAGAAGAAGTTCAGGAAGATGAAAGATTAGTGAGAGTATAAGAAGGGTGGGATTGAGGGAAGAAATTTCATGCATTTGAAAGTTATGGCTGGACATCAACTACCCTGAATTGATTCTTTCATAAATTCACAACTGGATCAATAAGCTAGATTTGAGCTTTTCATCCTGCTGCCAACTTTAATGGAAATCTACGCGCTCTCCCTTAAAGTTTTGTTGGGTTGTTATCAAAGACTGGAACATTCATTATAGTTAGCTGTTTAATCCTGCCTCCACCCTACCCTTCTCAGGATTGATGGCTCCCAGTACAGGCTGGCATGGAACAGCCCAGCAGACCTTCCTTTAAATACCTGTCTGCAGCCATGCATCAGCATTTTTCATATGAGAATGATATAAGTATTTACTCATGCTCATTTTGATTTATATACTTCAAATCTTTGTTTCGTATTGAGTGTGAAGTCCAATAAATAATGCTGAGTAATAATTACATCACAAAGATCAGTCGTACACTTTTTTTTTTTCCGATATGGGGCTTGAACTCTGGGCCTGGGCACTGTCCTGGCACTCTTCAGCTCAAGGCTAGTGCTCTACCACTTGAACCACAGCACCACTTCTGTTTTTGCTTGTGGTTTATTGGAGATAAGAGTCTCACAGAGTTTCTTGCCTAGGCTGGCTTTGAACCAAGATCCTCAGATCTCAGCCTCCTGAATGGCTAGATTACAGGTGTGAACCACCAGCACCCAGCTTGGACTCGTTTTTGTTTGAGTAACTTAATGTTCTCAATTATTTAACAGCATTTAGATGATCTGAGATAATTTGCCACACTGATTGAATATTTTTCTATACGGCTTAATTTAAATCAGCTATCCTTCTGCTTAAAGTAATTGAAACTAGAACATTTAGGCTACACACACTTTTGAGAAATATTTTCTTTGTTCTAGTCTGTAGCAGCCCACGGATTGTATAGTGGACTTTTTCTGTCTTCTGAGTACAAAAATTGTACATCATGAGTGCTCAAAGAGATATTCTGAGTCTCTAGTTTTATCCTTCTCATAGTTCACATTATCTAATTCTTTGACAGTAACCAACCAGTTTCTAGTGATGCAGGAGCATCGTGTTTTGGATGTTATAGGATTATACAATTGTAATTGGATGTTTCCTATTCCTCTTAGGTTTGTTTTTGTGTTGATAAATAAAAATACCACAAAGATCAATAATTCTTGAAATGAAATCAGTTTTCATGAATAGCCATGAAAAGCATCAGTTTATAACAGTCTCATGTATGTTGCTTTGATTGTGGCATCAGTTCACATCCAAATGCAAGAGTAAACATTGTATGGTCACTTGCATGCATGCATTGCCTAGTATTTGTCTCAATTGCATTGAATTCTTGCCAGTTGTAGGGCTTGAACTCAGGGTCTGGGCATTGTTTTTGAGCCTCCTTGTGCTCAAGCCCAGCATTCTACCACTGGAGTCACAGCGCCACTTCTGGCTTTTTTTTTTTCTGTGTATGTGGTACTGAGGAATTGAACCCAGGGTTTCATTTATGCTAGGCAAGTACTCTACCACAAAGCCACATTCTCAGCTTCACTGAATATTTTAGGTATTTTAAAAAGAATATTTTCTGTTTCAGTTTGAAACTCTCTGAGATCAACAGAAGGCATCCAGAATGATCTATGTGGTAACTTATTAGAGTGGAAGCTATTGTATGAACACATACTTGACTTACTATAGATACAGTTGGCTTCCTGAAGAAATATTTAAAGATGTGTTTGTGCACCCAGGTTATCATGCACATGTACATCTCCTCCGTTGGCAGAGAAGAGGTAGAGGTAATGGCACCCAGAAGAGGCAAGAACAGATTTAATACCTAGATCTTGGCTTCTGATACCATCCTCCTATACAAGGACCCAACACTCCTTGAAGAACTTGGTTTCGATTATAACCCAAAGAATGCAAAGACGTAACTAAACAGTATGCTAATACAATCCAAGTATGAAATAAACAATCCATAAGGAAAAAATAGACTAGATGGTAGGAGCTCATGTCCATAATCCTACCTGTTCAGGCTGAGATAGGAATAATCACAGCTAGCCCTGAGCGGGTGGGGGGAATACATGAGAGTTCATTTACAAAATAACCAGCCAAATGCAAGGCTGGTGGTGTGGCTCAAGTTGTAGAGAGCCAGCAGGGCAAGCAGACCAAACTAACATCAGGCTGTGAGTTAAAATCCTGTTATAGGTACAAAATAAAAAGTGATAAAGAAGCCGCCATTTCCCCTTTCAAGTGATTGGTGAGTATTCTTCGCCTCCAGTAAGAGGAAATATTACCTCATTCCTTAGTGACTTCCTGCTCCCTGTGGAGCAAGGTTGAGAAAGAGAAGCTTTACATGCCTGGAGGCTGACAGGCCCTGTTTTAGCCAAGTGATCTAGGTTAATATCAGCAGGGTTAAATCATGTTCACATTATATGCCCTTGATATGATAGGGCGAGCACAGAAACACATAACCTCATTCTAATTATGGGAACAAAACTCAGACAAATCCTAATTAAAGGGCATTCACTAAAATAGCTAATCAGTACTGAATAAAACCGCAAAGGTCAACATAAATGAGAGAAGTCAGAGAAACAGCCACAGTCAACAAGATCCTGAAGGGACAGGACAAACAAGTGTTCTGTGGTGTCCTGCATAAAATCCCAGAAGAGATCAAGAAAACTAGGAAAAGCCAAGCAGATTATGCACTAAACAGGGACTTCAATTACAATGTAAGAATCTTATAAATAGACAACATGGATAGAACACTGCTAATATTAAAAGAAAATGACTGGTCATAAGTGGTATGGCATTACCACATTCTATTTGTTCAGTTTCTTTGTATATCTGAAAACGGGCTAACAGTGCTTATTTACAATATTGTCAAAGTTGTATTTAAGATTTTTATGATTGAAAGAAATACTTTAGGATATTCTATATGAGCCATGTCAAAACTTACAAGTTTTTCAGAGGCAATTTTAAATGATATGTATCTTATTTTTGCCTGTTTTATGTAGCATCTATGAAACAGACTTACAATTATATTAGACAATTGACTGGAATATGCTCTTTTCTCAGAATTTGTTTTATTTTTCTACTTGATACTTCTCTTTAGTTTTGCTTCCTTAATTCTCTTCTTATAAACTTTCAAAGTTAAAATTTGAAACAGTCAGTGGTACACATAATAATTTAAGCTTCGTCAATTAGATGTAGATTAAAATTTTATCTCTTAGTTGCACAGAGACAATGTAAGGGATGTGAAATACTTGAGCATGCTTAGCAGTCCAGGCATGATTGCATCCATAGGCCAGGTTCAGATATATCAGAATAGTGTAAAAGTTTAATCTAGTTTCATTACATAGTTTACTAATACTCACTGTGCAAAGACAGGAGAGGCAGTTTAAGGAGACAAGTAAAAATGATTTTAATAAACTAAACTTATTATGTATGTATTTAATGATTCTACCCTCCAGTGTTCATTTTTATTTTATAAATGTTTTTCTATTAAAGACTACAAAGCATGGTTGAATTATTTTCAATGGAGAATTAAGAGGACATGTAAGAATTTATTTTTAGAAAAATATTGTTTTTTTTAACCTAGAAAATATTCATTTTACACTAACAAGATTAAAACATTTAGTTTAATACCCCCTTCGCTTTGTAAGGGTATTATGTTTGAGACACACAGATTTGGTTTGTTTGCAGATTACTCTCAAATTTTGGTGTTCAGTGTCAAATTCTAAATCAATTTTTATTCAGATATTTCACCATTTACCCTAACATGGACTTCTTGGACTACTGTCTAACCTGCCTCCCTTACTGCTCAATCTTTTTTCACTTGCAGAAAGGATTTATTTTAGTTAAACAGAGTTAGCGAAGGGAGAAATGAAAAAGAGGAACATTTCTTGCAGGAAATGGGAGTTAAAAGACTCAGCGTGTGGCTCTGCAGCTTTTCAATGATGTGGGCGGGAGGAATGGGTCTTGTTACATCCGACCAACTATACCTGATCTTCAGACACTGGCCCTGGGTGGGTAAGATGCGTGAAACTTCACTCAGAACACAGGCAACCTTCATGACTTCTGTTTACCAGAAACATCTTTTTTCCCCCGTTTTATTCATCCATGATGATTTCCTAGATACTTACTATGTCAAAGGAGAGGAAGGCAATCCAAGTAGACTTGTTTAATCTAAGTAGACTTTGGTTCCATTTAATCAAGGGGCACAGGAAATCAGTGGTTTCTTTGACAACTGCATCACACTGACAAGGTAACTCCTAGCTCTGCTTCAAAAAAGGGAACCAAAAAACTTCATTTCCCTAATTTAGGGATGCAAAATTCAGTTTGTAAGAGAGTCAGCTGATAAACTGCCATGCTCAGGCCCAGAAGATCTTCTCATTGTCTCATACGTGATTCCTTTCTCTTACTGTGAAGATAAATATCTTCATGGCCAGTGTGGCAGGATCTGGCAAAACCTCATCCATGCTCCGGGAAGAGACAGAAGGTCTATGAACTGAAGATAACACATGGCTGTATCAATCATTCCCATGATGCTAAGTGACCCAGACACAAGGCAACCCAAATGTTCAGCGTTGTCTGTTGAGTTGAATGGTTTCAAGTCCATAGGTAGGGGGTTCTGCTCCACGGAGGTGAACATCCGCACAGCTGAGGAAGAATGAGTGTGGAGAATCATTATAGAATGGTATTCGCAGGTCGGAAGTCACACTTGAAAATGTCACAGATCACTCCTGCTCATGTTCCTTTGAGGGAAACTCATAGTGTTGGCCACTGCTCATTGCAAGGGACTCTGGCATATCTACAATTCCTGTGTATCCAATAGCAGATGAAAAAGAAACCCTGTATTTGAATGAACAAAGATAAGTCTCCTCCTACAGAATATGTGTTTACCCCTAAACCATACCAGGAAAATAAAAAGCTAACATGAGATCTTTTTTTTTTCTGTTTTGAGACCTTAAATTACCCAGATATTTAATGGTTAATACCCAAATGAGTCAATTTCCTTTCTCTGCAAAACATCATGATGCTACACAGCTATATTCTGATTTGCATGCCTCTGTTATTTTCTCCAACTGGAAACTTGATCCTCAACTACATTTGACTAAAATAACTTCCTATAAAAAGACCTAGGAATTCCCACAAGTATAACTCAGTCAGAACCTTTATTTAGTCTCTTTAAAATGGAAAAACATTTGGAAATTGAAACTTTTAGGATATACCACCGTATATAGACAGTGTAATTAAAACAAACAAATGCAAAATAAGAATTTAGTTTTCATGGGAAGCCCAAGAGGGAAAATGTATAGTTGAATGTCATTGTCATCAGTGGTGTGTAATCACTCCATAGGTCTTTGTTGCAACCCACAGCAATCTCTGAACAGAAGCTCACGGTGGGGCACGATACTAGCCTTTATTCAACAACCACAAGAGATGGGCTGCCGGTCCTTCTCATGCTCTATTGATCTTTTACCTCCATCCTTGCTCATTTCTGTTTAGTTTTTACTTCCTTCTTGTTCCTTGCCTGTTGGCGACTTTCTCGTCTTGCGCTCCTGTATCCAAAAGTTCTGTTTCTCTTCAATGGGGACTTCCATTCAACGGTTTTATTAGCAATTTCTTTCTGAGTTGTCATCTTAGGTGTTCTTTCACTGCTTAGAAATATGCATGCTAACTATCATATTAATTGCCTGCCAACACTCCCTTTCCATCAATAAAGATATTGCCCAAGCCCTTCAAACAGCATACACATACCTGCAGCTTTGAACTCTGAGCTGCTTTGATGACGTTTTTTCCTATAATTGATGATCATGCAAGATCTTATGTTCATGCTATCTTTATGAGAGCTCCCATTTTACATTCACACTCTTATTAACTGCATTAATATTCCCTAAGTGAACAAGTCATGCAACTCTTGATTAAAACTTTAATCTGTTTCTTTTACTACAACCATTGTTCATGTTTTGTCAAAATTAATCCAATGGCAATGTTCCTCATATTCTACTAGTATAATATTAATGGATATATGAAAACATCATTAAAGTGTTGTCTAGAAGTTTGTTTTACAAGGTAAGTTTTCAATTTTTTACTCATTTTTTATCTTATGCTTTCTTTCTTTCCCCCCTTTTTGGTGTTATTGGGTAAGATGGAGTCTTACACACTTTGTCTGGGTGGCCTTGAACCACGATCCTTCAATCTTGGCCTCGGAAATAACTTCGACTGTCGTCTTGAGCCACTGTAAGAGGTCCCCATGCTTCTTTCTTAAACAACCATTTGATTTAGATACCTATCAAAATAAGCTTTTTATTACTACATGCTATTAATTAGATATGTATCTCTAGAATAGACATAATAGTTATAGAGTAGCAACTTAGCTTTATAATTCCTCAGCTCTGCAGTCTGGTTTTATTTTGGATCTTTCCATTTCCATGGAGTAAATTTTCTTACGTCAATTTAGGATCATTTTAGGCTAGTTCAGGACTCTTTATTCCAATCCTTTAGGTTCTCCCAGCTACCTTTACTATGTGAGGATATGTCTCTCCCAAGGACTGGAGGCACTGCAGGCCATCTCTGGATGCTGGCAGATGTCAGAGTCACTGGTGTCATACTACACCCAGAACTCTTGGAACCAGGTCTGGGTTTCCAGAGAGGTCTACAAGGATGCTGCTTCCTTTCATCCACTTGGATACACAGCTGTTTTCTTTTTGTTTCCTTATAGATATATTTTCTTATCTTCTTGTTTCTTTCCCCTGGATGCAATTTCTGGTGATGGAAAGATAGTAAGGGGCAGGAAAAGAACTGGAGTCAAAAGCTTTTCTCAATGTCTCTTACCTATTGTTCTCTCTTATAATACCTCCTTCTAGATTAGTGTGGAGAGATGACTTGTTTCACTCGGTGCTTCTTACTCAGCCTGGGATGCCACAGCAAAATTGTGACAACTGAATAGATTAATAAACTGACACTAATGTCTCACAGTTCTGGAGGCTTCATGACTGGTGTCAGATTCTGGAGCAGATTCTCCTGATTACAGAGCACCATGCTTAGGCTGTGATGTGTCTTCAATGGGAGTCTAGGGGCAGAACCCTGCTGTCTCCTCTTCTCACAGGGGTGAGCTCTGTCCCCAGAGCTTCATAAAAGCTCATTGCTTCTCAGAGACTTCAACTTGAAATATCGTCATAGATTCTATTATACTGCAGTTAATTCATTTATAACCCTTCTGGTGAGACCCAGTGTGCTTATTTCTAGGTTAATAGGCATATTCTAGTTCCCAAGAATAAGGGAAATACTACAACTTGTTTCTCTTGTGTCACATAACCTTCTCCAAGTCTTTCCAGTTCCTTGCAATGGTATACTCATTCATTCTGATGGATGAGTAGACTTTTATTGTGTATATATAACACATTTTGTTGGTCCATCTGTCCACAGAGGGGCAGTTGGACCAATTCCATGGACAGCCCAGATAGTATAAGCCTAAGTTAAAGCCTAACAAAATGAGCATTAGGAAATGAGCACTTGCAAGAAAGGGGTAGAAGAATGAATGAGGAAATGAGTAGAATGCAGGCAGGAATGCACTGTATATGCCACAGAACTGAGCAAAATAAAGGAAGTGGTGGGCAAAGGCGGGTGAAGATGTTGAAGTGATGACACAGATCAAGATCCATTGTATAGATAAATTGCTTTACCAAAGGACAAAAAATCAACCCATCACCTAAACATTAAGAAAACTGAGGAAAGGGGTAGGTGGGAGTGGCAGGTGACAATATTAAAAAACGACATTGATCAGGAGGCGTGCTCTGTTGAATGGCAACTCCTTTGTACAACTACATAAGGAAAATACAAATATATCTTTTACAAAGGAAATATCATCATGGATATCTGGAGAGGATGCAGTCAGTTCCTGTACATGTCCACACACTTATGTCGAACGTGTTTTCACTGTATCAGCCTCTCACGCTTCTCAAGTCTTTATTCCAAACTGTACTTGAAGTGAGTAGTTCCGTGTGTTGTGGCATTCCTTACCTGGCTTGTTAACTTTGTGAGCCTAAGATGTTAGCTAAGAGGAATCCAAAAGGAGACAAAAAATATTGTAAATAAAAGCCATGAGGTTTAGCATTTACTGAATACACTCCAAGGGGAAGAGTGGTGATCCATTTCCATATCATGGACACTGGCATAAAGATTCAGAGATTCAAAACAATATGTTGAACTAATGGAAAAAAATCTACGCATCTGTCTGTGTCTGACTGTCCCTATTGAAGTTTCCAACCAAGTTTGTTTTAAAAATAATAAAAGCTGCGTTAATTGACAAGTTGCTCAGTGTTCTATTTTTATTTAATAAATAAAACAGTCACTAAAATATTATGTTTTAAACACTGGTAGGAGATTGTCATTTAATTGGTTTCATTCACTTGTAAAGGTTCACAACCTATCAGTAGGTGCTGGAATTTCTATGGCTTAGGTATAAAATGAAGGCTTTCAAAGTACTATTTTTCTCAGTGCCAAATATTAAAGTCTTAAACGGGCAATTCTAAAGATACTTGAACATTGCTTACTGTTTTGTAAATGCTTTATATAACATGTAAAAGTGACATTTATTAGCTCCCTAGTTATTTCTCTTTATGACTGTGAATAATACAACCTGAGAAGGGAAGAAAATAATTGCATTTGGATTCTAAAAAGGCTACAGATAATTAACTGAATAAAAATCACAACCAACAGGAAGGAGAATAAGAGAAATAAAAGAATGAAGTTAAACTCTGATACATTGGGAATTCCAAAGAAAATTCAGAAACTAAAAGACTTACCTTTCCTTTCTTATTGGTTTATCTTATTCTTATCATTAATGTCAGAAAGTACCATTGTGATTAATTTAGAAAAGAAAATGATTTCTGGTCTTAGACAAGAATAAACATTTTGATAGGGATATTTAATTTTGTAGTAGTTAACAACAGGATTGAAAATTTGTTCTTTTCATTCTGTGACCTTCCCCCCATCCTCCTATTCCCTTTCCTTCTTCATTTTTTCTGCCTTTTCTTTTGATTCAAGTGTCCTATCACTACTGTGTATCTAAAAGTGTGTGACTTACTTATCAATTCTGAATCAACTTCAGATTTTATAGTCAAAACCCATAGCATTAGGGGGGAAGAAAGCAAAGAGAATTAATAAGTATGCCTTTTGAATCTTTAATTTTTATCAATTACAAAAGGAAACAATGATGTTGATGATAATAAAGACTATAAAATGACCACTCATCAAATTGATGTGTAATACATCAAATGTGTTGTGGCATACAAAAGTGCTTCATAAGATGCGGATTGAAATAAAATGTTTTACATTTCAGTCAAAATGTTCTTATTTCAAGTTTCATCAACTTTTATTGAAAACTCCCAGAATGAGAAACTATGTAATACATGATAATGTGAATTATTATTTGACCAGGTTTTACCATTTTATCCACCAGGTTCATTGAAGTCTTTTTAAATCTCCTCTAATGTTGATGCTATATGATATCTACCTACTTAGAGGTGAATGGCACTTAGGAAATTATTTCTCTGTGGATCTCCAAAAGAGCTTGATATCACATGCACAGGTATTAGTGTTCAGCATTGTGACTCAGAAGAGAAGAAAGCTGCTCATTATGTCAATTACTTTATGGGAAGCAAGGGAACACAGTTTCCCATCCCTCTTGTGAATTCTTTCAGTGAATTAAATTATGAGCATGTGGACTTGTTTAATTAATGGAGTGCATTGCAGCTTGGAATTGTGCTCTCTGTGCACAGAGAAATCATCACATTACAGCTTTGGAGATGCTTGCATTTGACCTTTTGTTATAGAGGATTGCACATTGCCCTCAGTTAGAGAGAGAGAGGAGAATCTCACTACTGTTATGATTATTTAAGATGTTAATCTCGGAGTCTAGGAATGTGGACAGTATTTAGGACTTCAGTAAATACATTTGAGTAGAAGAAAATAGTCATAAAATTACAGACCATGCTAATAGCACAAAGTGTTTTCTCAGTAATTTTAATGGACACATAGCTGGTATGCATATAAAAATGTGTCAGACATACCACAGTATCTTGGATCTCCTTGGCATGACTATACTATATGACTGAAGCGGGTTAGATTAATAAAATTAATCAGAACAACTCTGAGCTGTTGCTATTGCTACGTGTCCAAAAATTCATTTTTGTCAAATGTTTGTTGAATTTAGGTTTTGTGCAAAGCATTTTTAGACATACTGATTCATAAAGCTGAGGGGGTAACTTTGGCCACTCACAGTTACCTAAGAGAAAAGAAAATGTAGCCATAACTTCCTGAAAATTTATGTGATTTGTACGTTGAGAGAGATTTTTGCAATGTGCCATGGAAATTCAGATTCAAAAGCAATTACATCTACCAGAGAAGGAGGTGGGAATCAAGGAGACATGAGCCAGGAAAAACTATACTGTATAAATATTCTTGCTATAAGAGCAGCTTAAGCTAAGTCATTCAGGATCAAAACAGAGTCTCGTTACTTGGAAAACTGAGCAGTCTAGTTTGAGCTGTGATTGGAGATGGAGCCACAAGTAGAAACTGGGGTCAACTACAGGCCATACTTGGAAATTCAAATATTTACAAGTGCTTCAAGTATCCTCTGATAGGTTTTTAAAGTGTGACAAGATTATACATACTTCTATAACGCTTTTCTTTTATCTGATTATTCTAAAGGAAGAAAAGGGGGTGTGAGGAACGAGGAAACGATCAGGGCTTTCTCCTAAGGGAGCAGGTTTTGTTAGTGGCAATGGACATGGAAAAGTCCCTGCAAGATGCAGCCATTATTTTGGGAATCCATTTTCTGTTTATCCGGGTCGTGGAATACTCCCTTATTTTGATGGACTATTTTTTTTCTCTTTGTTGTCAGACAACTGATTCAAAGAAAGATGACTCCATCTCTTCTCTGCTGAAGGACTTGGTAATAGACAAACAAGTGTGTAGTTCTACAATCGGGAAATAATATGTGCAGTTAGAATTGAAGTGAGGGCATATAGGGATTAAGATGAAGTTACTTGATATTTTCTACTGGATATGCATCAGAAAGCCTAGAAAGTTTTTGCTGTTTTATCAGACTCAAGAAAAGAACGAATCCCAGAGCCAAGGCAGAAAGATGGAATGAAATGAACTCTTGGGTGTAATGACTGAATAGCACTTGGGTGATTAGTGTAGAGAACATTACCTGTGTGTGTTGAAAACTTCCAGATTTAACAATGGAGATCCTGGTGAAGGAAACCTTAAGTAAACATGATTGAGTAGATAAATTCCAAATAAAGAAAGTTTGTAGCTGCTTCTGAGGGTTCATGCCTACAATCCTAGCTACTCAGGAGGCTGAGATATGAGGATCATGGTTCAAAGCCAGCCTGGGCAATAAAGTTTGTGAAGCTTTTATCTCCAAGTAAATCACAGAAAAATCCAGATGTGGTGCCATGGCTCAAGTAGTAGAGCAGAAAGGAGCTAGGAACAGTGTCCAGACCCAGAGTTCAAGCCTCAGGACTGGCAAAAGAGAGAGAAAGGAAGGAAGAGAGAGAGAGAGAGAAAGAGAGAGAGGGAGAGAGGGAATGAGAGAAGAGAGGGAGAGAGAACATGGTAACATTTTGGTTGTCTTTGGAAAGATACATAACAGAGGATTTTCAAAATAGTAGGGCAAGGAGAAGTTAAAAGATGAACTTTGATTCTCAAAAATTTCCCATTAATGATAGGACAATTTTGAGAATAAGACTTAGCCTCTCTGGTTTGCATTCTGGTCAAGACGTGTCCCTCAGTGTAGCAGGAGAGCTGTGCCTTCTGCGGTCTTATAAACACGTATCTATGATTTTACTGAATTTCATCACTAAACATGAACTTCAGGACGCTATGAGTTATAGGTCAAGAGTCTACAACTTTGGTTTACATGAGAAACAATTAGCTGTTTACATTGATTTTTGTGGTAACTCAAGGCTCAAAATTTATACTGAAAGCATAATTATTTTCTATAAATATGATTGCAAGCTTATTTGTAGCACAGAAAATGAGCAAATATACTTGCATAGCAACAAAAGAAGATATATTAAAGTAAGCGTGATAGAACAATGTGTAAGAATTTATGCAAATAAACAAAAATAAAGCAGAAAAACTGTGAACAACACTTAAGATACATTTTAATGTTTTCAACTTATTTAACTGTGCATTTTGTCTATATGCATATAGATACATTCATGCATGTAGTTACAAAAACATAACTATATCATTAAAAACAATTTAGAATGTTTGTATTTTCTGGATACCAGTGACTCATACCTGCAATCATAGCTACTCAGGAGGCTGAGATCTGAGATTTCAGTTCAAAGACAGACTGATCATGAAAAGTCCATGAAATATTTAATTAACCACCAAAAAGCCACAAGTAGAGCTGTGGCTCAAGTGACAGTGTGTAGGACCTGCATTTATACTCCAGGTCTAGAAAAAAAGATGGGTGTACACAAAATTGTGCTTGTTAGATTCAATGTAGTAGAGTTATTTACAGCTAGGTATTTATGTGTTATTTTCTCTCTGTTTGTATATTTTCTAATTATTCTATGATAGATTTTCTACTTATTCTCCGATATTTATTATTCTGCCTCTAGCCCTTAATGACATATCTTTATTTCTTTTCATGTCTCATATTTTAGCTCTTTTCCTAAATCTACCTTACTAAGGCATTAAAGAAAATGAGTGTGTTTACATTTCTCAGGAATAAAAACTAGATACAAATTTGGGTAACTGAAGGAAAGAGAAAATATAGGAGATTTAGTGATACATCTCATTTGCTGGGGAAAAAAATGATAGATTTCTGGAAAATTAGTGCTTTAGATAAACATATTCATGATTATTTGGGATCTGACCTTGCCCAGGAAATCATGTGATCTGAAGAAATTATGTCACAATTTAAGTCTTACAAAATAAAGTGTGTTGACAGCGGGAGTCGAACAGCATGCTGTCTAAAATTATTTCATGAACGTTGTTGAATCACACACTTTTGGAAGCATGCGTTTGCTTTAACTTTTCCTGTGAGTTGAAATCTTACCCTTTTTGAGTCCTGATGACTTCATAGGAGCATCTGGATAGACTCAATTATATTTTGCCTCTTTCTCATTCAGGGCATGAACAAGTGCCCATGAAAATGACAGCTACTTCCTGGCTAATTGCACTAATATATATTTTCATGTTTGAAATGGCTGTGACTCAAATACAAATCTGAAATTGCTTTTCCCATCATCAGTCCTAGTTGTCCACTTAAAATTCACCGTTATTGAAGCAAAAAGTGATAGCATAATTGTGATCTTATTGGTATGATAGCAATTTTTAAAATAGTGGTAATCTTATGATAGTAATCTCCAAGGAATAATTATCTCACTATTTTACTTCCGATTTACTATTGTCTTCAACTGATGATTACTACCATTTGTCAGGCAGAATAGTCTCAAATATTTCCTTCTTGGAATTTTCCAAGAAGAAGAGAGTGGCACATTGGTATCTATGGCTAGAAAATTTCACAAAATATAAAGTTATTTTGTAAAGATAATGATTATGCTACTTTATATCACTGCTTAGCATCAACCATGGATATCCAGGGCATAAATAAAGACACACTTGAACATTTATATGATATGGACATATATTTAACAAAATGGAGGCTCCCACCAAGTTGGAAATACAAGTAATGGAGAAAGTTCTGAGGAATGGAAGGGAAAGGCTCCTTTTCAAACTACCATATGGATTACAGATTCACAGGAGAGTTCATTTGTATTCTACGTTCTAGATAAAGTTTGAAAATGATTGCCTTAAAATTTAGTACAAAATACTTGAAAAGGAAGAAAATGAAAGCTAAGTCTAATTAAATTTAACTCTGAAGAAATGATTATTTGCTGTGCTGTACAATGGAGTGGCTTAAAAACAAACCAGGAGATGGAAATCTCGGGACAATCAAAGCCAACCACAAAGCATGGTTTCTGAGAGATAGGTTTTCAGGAAGTTGCAGAATTTTGTGTGTTCAATTTCTCTTAAATTAGAGCACCTTACTCTTCTTGATGCATTTTGATTGCTCTCAAAAGCTCAGCAAATGGACCATGAGAGAGGCAGATTATTACTTCCAGCCAGCAATGAAAGCTTCTTTGCGAGTGACTTTGAGATGCTTACTTCCACAGGGACAAAGAAAAAGTCAGAAGAGGACAGCGTTCAGAAACTCCCTGACCTTGAGGTGCTCAGAAAAGATAAATACACAACTCACCTGAAGCCAAGCAGGCCACAGAGCATGGACTGAGCACATGAAATGCAGTAGCAGCAGGCCACCCTGGCACTTTCAAAAATCTAAAATGTTGCCTGAAGGATCCATTGCTCAGACACAGTGTCCTGAGCAATCCCCAGTCCTCCCCGCCTCAAGGATACGCACCATCAACTGCAAAGGTCCTTCGGCATTTCCCAAATTCTGGGCTGCTCCCACTAGGGCTTGGGAAAAACTTCTCTAGGTGGGGAGAAATATGGGAAGAATGTTTTGTAGATAAAGCGGAAGGCTTATTATCACTGCTGATAATCAGTCCAGAGCCTGGATAGACTTGAGATGTCTGTTGTATTTGTAACAGCCCATGATAGCAAGCACCTTTGTCCCTGGAATTCTTACACCAAGCCTGGGTTCTCGACAAGTCATCCTTGGACTATCTCTGGCTTCTAATAGATGCGTTCAGTGGATTTTGGTATTTTTATTTATATATCTTCTGATAGCTAAATTTAAATTTCTGTGTATGTATGCATACACATACACATGTGTAACACATGTGTGTTCATGTATACATGCATATGTAAAATTGAATGATATAAACCAAATGTAGTCATGTTTATTTTAATTTTTATGATGTCATGATTTTATTAATATTCAATATTTCACACTGAAAAGTCATATAGCCATGTTTTTAATGCATACATAATCAATAAGCAGTATGTTGCAATGCTACATCTATGTCTAGCTCCATCTCATCAGTAATCTGAGGATCTTTCTTTAGCTTTTTGTTAATCTTTAGCTGTTTGTTAATCTCAAGCTGCCTATTTTGACTTCAGCTCTGAAGATACGCAAAAGCCTAGCAAAATTTTGCTCTTATGAAAAGGTGCAGAGTGGGTGCTGGGAAGGTGGCTCAGTGGTAGAGTGCTTGCCTTGCATGCATGAGGCCCAATAAGCAGAAAAAACCAGAAGTGGGCATTGTGTCTCAAGTGTTAGAGTGCTCGTCTTGAGCTGAAGAGCTGAGGGACAGCACCCAGGCCCAGGGTTCAGGCCCCAAAACTGACCAAAAAAAGGAAGAAAAGAAAAGAAAAAAAAAGAAAGAAAAGGTTCCAAGTGATAATTATCTTCTCCTGAAAAAGTTATTACTGTATACCTTCCATGGCCAAAGAATAGGTTAGTGTCCTTATAGAGTTGGAACCAATGAAGGTTTTTTTACTTCACAAGAGGACATTTTAAATCTTAAACACTCTCATTTTTCCTTTCTATTCTCAGGCATTCAGCCTGAAAGCTTGCACTCAAAATGAGGCAAAGCATTAGGGTAAACACAAGGAGAATGGATGCAGAACATTTTTTTTTCCTGTTCTGAGTGCCTGTGGGTTCCCTTCCCCACACCCAATAGAGTTAACCATTCTGGGAGCCCCAGATCTGTGAGGAACTATCTGCCATATCTATTACTTGACCTCAAGAATACACAAACTCCTATTCTTCTCCCTCCAAACTGAAATTTGAGGTTTCCTTGTCCTCTTGTATTTAAACTTGGCCTGGTCTTTCACTGAAGGTTTCCCCAGCCAAACTGAATTTGACACCTGAGCTTCTACAACGTCTGCATTCTATCTGTATCTCCAGCATCCACTCAATTCTGTGCAGACCTGCCATGCAGCCAACTAAATACTCACCTTGTCACCACTAATCACATACCTTTCCTTTGGGACACACATGCATCATGTTATCATCTTCAAAGAAACCCTGTAAGCCATCTTCTTCCAACTTATTGGTTATTGCTTCTAAGTCTCTAAGGATGTACTGTTTGTATCGTGTTTTTCACACAGGAAAACTTTCTTTTTGTTCTGATCAGTCTTCTTGTTGTAGTTCACTTAAGGAACTTGTAGCTCATGAAATCTTATTCCTGAGACTCATTTACTTGCGAAACAAAAGTCCATACTTCTTTCAGTTGTTCAGCTCGCTAGTCCACAGTATTACAGGACTTCATCTCGGAAGTGCTGACACTATTCTATACAGTCAGATCAGAGAAGGTGGAAGAGATTCTATGTTGCCCTTCCCCATTGCTGGAATAAGGTTGCACACAACAATGATGCATGCATCAGCATCTACTTGACCTTGTCTACTAGCAAATCAAACATGCTGTGTGCATTTATTAAAATAACTTTAGTTATCTTTTTTGTGTACCACAATGCCAAAACAAAACACATTTTGCTCCTTATTTCAAAAAGGAAGATAAAGTTCAATAAAAATGCAATGAGAGAGCATTGTAGTATTAAATATAATGTAAATATCTATGACATAATGAGAAATAACCTACAATTTAATTCATGCTATGGGACATGAATATCTAGGAGGAATGAGAGAGTCAGGGAAAACAAGGATTATTGTGATAAATGATTTTGAGACTTCTTTCCTTCCTTCCTTCCTTCCTTCCTTCCTTCCTTCCTTCCTTCCTTCCTTCCTTCCTTTCTTCCCTCCCTTCCTTCCTTTCTTCCCTCCCTCCCTCCCTCCCTCTCTCTCTTTTCTTCCTTCCTTCTTTCCTTCCTTCTTTCCTTCCTTCCTTCTCTCTCTCTCATTTTTTCATATATTTTGGTGGAGAAATTGTTCTGATGGATACAAACATTGTTTTGGTTTAGAATCCTGTTAATCTGCTTGTATACCTTCACTAAAGTGATCCCAAGGTCAAAGGCCTTGATGTTTCTGTGACATTTGACTTTGCAGACTTCATAAATGCATGGCCCCAGATTTCTTCCTTTGAAAAATGGCACTAGGATGACCTTAAGTTCTTGGTTCTTTAATAAAATGACATCTCCAAAGTATGGGGGGGATGTGTGACCATTGTGACCACAAAAGTGTTGTGCTATTTATGTAAGGTGGAGCTTGGGAGTCAGCCCCTTTAACAAGTATTCCAGGTAATTCTGACACTGATATTCCTTTATTTTAAAGAAATCATCGAAATCACCATAGAAAGGCTGTCTCCATTCTAGCTATGATAAAGCTGGAGGTGGGGCCTGAACTCTGGGCCTGGGCGCTGTCCCTCAGCTTTCAGCTCAAGGCTAGCGCTCTACCACTTGAGCTACAGCGCCACTTCTGGCTTTTTTTCTTTTTGCTTATGTGGTGCTGAGGAATCGAACCCAGGGCCTCGTGCATGCAAGACAAGCACTCTACCACTGAGCCACCTTCCCAGCCCCAACATAGCTATTTTCAAAATTTTAAAGACAAAGCCTGTTTCTCCCCTTGTGCTGTTTATCACATGTTTATACCGAGCCAAATCCATAAAATGCCTGTAACAATTACTTGAGGAACACACTAACGTTCTTTCCTTTCAATGTTTTGTGATATTTAAAATTCAGGGTCATTTAAGCAAAATGAGATTTGTAGCATACTTGGAAGCTATAACACGCATTCTTATCTCTGAAATTATGTATTTATTTCCATGCTTCTTTAAATCTTGTTTGTTTTGCAAAAGCTATGAAAGAAAAAGAAGGTTGAGAAATATTCTCTCAGCAGATAAAGAATTGGCCTAAATATTATATTGACATTATTCATTAAATCTGAATGCAGCCTCTGAAAGGCATTTATTACTTTTAACTTCTCCTAGAGAAGTTAGAATTGAAAAGGTAAAAGCTGAGGTAGATTCAGAAATGCATTGATAGGAACTATAGGCAAACATGGATTCTATCTCAGTGTACAGACTGTCTATGCCTCTGTTACACAATACCTGTCATAGAAGTTTTCAGAGAGAATATACATTGTAATTGTTGTAGAGCCAATCATTCATATTATTTATTTTATGAATATATTGAAACATAGTGCAAACTTAATGAAGGTAAGGTCCAATCACAATATTCCACCTGAGGTGATATATAGAGATTATTTAAAGTAAATTGTTGAGAAGTAAATATATATGAGAACAGATATGGAGAATATATAGATTGACAATGGCCTTCTATTGTGTAAGCACATTAATAAACATTTCTGTGCCTAGAGTTTCCCATTATTGTTCCCTGAGGAAACAGGTGTCAAACCGACCTCCCACAAATCTCAGTTGAGGTCAGGTTTAAGCAGGATTTATTCTTTGCAATGTGAATGTTTGATGAATTTTAAAAAAGGCTTAATTTCTTTTTAAGATTTCCATCAGCAATTTGCAGAAATAACACATTCTTCTCATAATTATATTTATATCTCCATATTTCCTAAATGGTATTTACTACATTTTCCTTTAAGGAGAAGTTTTTTTTTCTTTAAATCTATTTGTACAATAGGTCAAAAGCTAAGAACAATGAAAACCCCACACTTTGTATAATTTGCGGTGACACTGCTCCGCTTTGCACAGGCAGGGCATTGTCTTTACCAAGGATGATCTCAGTAAAACAAAGCCTGGTTCTCAACAGCTTCTTCATTACTGTCTTATACTAGAATTGAGGATAATTACATTATAGGCCATTCTGACATTTTGAGTCGAGTGGACATATATTCTTAAATCAATCCAGAATGTAAGTTTATCTCTTCCACTGTTCCAAAATGTTCACTTCTTCTAGAATGTTCTCCTTGGATTTGAATGTCATCTGTGGATCTGTGACTTATCCCACTCAGTGGTGCTCGGGGGAGAGCCTCAAATATACCTGTAATGCACTCGGGGCACAAGGCCAATTCTTCCAAGTATAAGTTATTCATACTTGTTACCCTGCACCTCTGCCTACTGTGACCCCACCTTCATGAAACTTAAATACAGTGGCAAAGATACATGGATCAAGATGGACTCGAAAACCTTTCAACACACCAACTCCTTACCAATCATAGAAGGGTTAAGAGTAAATGATAGTGTAGCCAGCAGGTAGCATTTTAGGAGATGGAAGGGAAACCCCCTCAAAACAATAAGAGCAGCTAGATACAGAGCATTTGGGATGAAAACTGAAGATGCTCATGGGGCTCAGCTAGCTCCAACAGGCCAGACATGATTTGGTCTTGCCCCTTGCTCTGCTTCATGGAAAAGAGAGCATTGGACAGAACTTGACACTGTCCTCTCAGTCCTATATTTGGTCACCTCTCTGAAATTAAGGGCCCCTTTTGTCAAATACATAGATTTTTCAAGAGATGAGAAGTTAATTTATATCCTTATGTGTGTTCTCTTCTTAATGTTCACTAAAATTATGGCAAATATGTTGTTAGCCAAACAATGTGTTTTATCAGCTAATCTTTGCCAGCTCATTTCTTCTGCATAGATATCAAAATATTTAGAAAGTTCTCTATGACAAATTGTGAAACTGACATGATCTGGAATGTGCTTGGGTATAGTTGGGATAGTCCTGTGCTTTGTACATTTGTAGACTAGATCTTGTTCAGTCCACATGCCCTGCATAGGTATATGCCAGCCTCGAAAAACATCCCACAAAGTCCAGTGGCATTGGGAAAAGGCTTGCACTCAGCTCCATTCCAACCTCACTGACTTTCTTCATTTGTAAGGAAATGAGAAAGGCTTATTTGCTCATTAGTAAGAATTATGCAGGCTGCTATCTGTCCCTGCTCCAGTGTGGTTCTCACATTCCAAATGTTCATTTCTTCCCTATCATGGTCAACCCACACTTATTTGTTTATGGCAAAGAGCAAATGAGCATAAGCACAAGATATTCTAAATCCAGAGTAGGACTGTTTAAATGTGCTCCTTATTCACTGGCAATAAATTCCTAAAGGTACGTCTACCATCAAGAAGGCTTTTATATACATGAAAAATTCAATAGTTCAGTAATTGTTTTCTTAGGATAACTGCAGATTTGGGAAAAATCACTAATCTCTTCATTTGCTTTTTTGGCAAATCATTTGAATTATTTTCTTTTTAAGTAACTCTCCAAGCTCAAAGAGACTATTCCTAAATATAATAGGGAGTAAAAATGATTATGGCGTATACCATTCAAAATGTTTAGAATTATTGTCATGAGTGTTACTTCTGACAGATTTGTTTTCAGAAAAGTATGTGATCCCTTTAGCTATTTAACATTTAAATGAGTATCAAAAAAACTGAAAATAAAAGAAGATTCTTAGTATATGGGGAAAACACCTGATTCTCAATAGACACATTTTTTTCTGTGAAATTGGAATTAAAATAGAGAACTACAGTCTCAATAAAAGAAACATATTACCAACACTGTTTTAACTTTAAAAAGTCCAATTTCAGTACTATGGACATTATTAAAAAGAAACACACACACACACACACACACACACACACACACACTCACTCACAGATCACTACTGTTCCTAAAACTTGAAAGAAACAATAAAGCTAGCTATATGCCATCAGCTGACCATGTTTGTCTGCTTGTTTCTAGGAATGGAACTAATCTCAAGGATCACCAAACTACCCACCCCCCAATACACCAACCAGATATTTTTTAAATGTCCTAAGAAAGGGTAATGCCAAAAGCTTCAATTGGTCCATTTACATAAATCAGGATTTGTTATTATGCCTACTCTAGAAGTCAATCTAGACTATTACACAAGAAAATGTCTCCAGTTCCTTAGTACTTACCCTGTGTTGTGGAGTTTCAAAGTAGTGAGCCTCCTTTCTCAGGCCTTCCCTTGTAGGGTCCCAGTTCTCCAGGAGAGTCTCCCCAGGGAAGATGCTTGTCAGGACTCTGTATGGACCAGCGTTCTCCAGGAGAGTCTCCCCAGGGAAGATGCTTGTCAGGACTCTGTATGGACCAGCACTGTCTTCTCACAGTTATGGCCCCTAGAGTCCCAAACTGTACCACCCATGTTTCTCTCATAATAACGAGAGAAAAGCAGAAGAGGCAGAACATTCTGGGACATCATCTCAACCCACCATTTAGTACACCTGTGGTCTGGAGGGGTGAGGTTCTCAACGATTCCAAGAATCAGGCTCCTTATGAGGGAAAGTGGCATACTAATTATCTACCATGAAAGGTTGTTGCAAGTATTAGGAAAAGTACACATATAAAGTCCTCAGCACATTGTGAGGTTCCAGGAGAAGGTGAAAATTATTACGATTGTTGTTCCTGTGTCATTATAAGCCTGGTTTAAAACACATTGAATTCCCCAATTGGATGAACATCGTCATTTAAATCACTATAGTAATATATTTTTACCATGTCAGCTGCTAAGTATTTAAGGCCAAGTAGAGCGATTAATATACACAGTGGAACAGAGGTTCATTAGGTTCAGATTCTGTCTGGACTGAGTCCAAAGAGACAGATTTTAAGAGGTAGGAGAGTAGAAAGCCCAGAGGAAGGCTCTGTGAGCTCCCTTCACCAACTCCAAACGGACAAAATTAACAACAACTTCATGCCAAAAGAAATGATTTAAGCTACTGCGTTATATTAAATTATTTAATCATTCCAAGGATCCTATATTGTCATTTTTATCATTGTATCTATATTTGGATTAAACAAAAATGTTATCCCAGAAAAATTTACTTATTCCTGGATAATGGTGACATAAACAAGATAAACGCATAGGTAAAAAGTTACCAAAAAAATGTTTGGAGGAGACAAATTCAAGTAAGGAAAAGGAAGTATAATTAAGGAATTACAAAACCCAAAGCTAGCCTGGCTAATGAGAATTGCCAAGGTCAGGTGGAGGGCAGGCCAAACATGCTTGGGTAGGGACATTGCAAGCAAAGGGCAGGGCACAGCACAGACCTCTGTTTTGTGTTTGTAGCAGGGTAAATGAAACAGCATAGTCAGAGCCAAGGAGGGGGAGAGAGGAAGTGGGGAGTCACAGCAGGTAAGTGTTTAGTCCTCTGAGGAAGTAGAATTCTTTCTGAGCAAGAGGGTGACCCTTGAAATTGTTGGAGAGGGATAAAGACTGAGGCCATCTTTATCACACCGCCATGGGGGGTATAAATCACTATTCATTCTTCAGAACCCATAGGCCAGAAAGTTCATAAAAAGTAGGAATTCAGTAGGCACCATTGTGACAGACAGACAGACTGCTCTGTGCAGGGAGTGGTGCAGGAGTGGGAATGGTCACATGACATTCTATCTTCCTCTACTCCATTTAGCCACAAACTTAAAAGACATACTTTAAATATCTACTTGAATGAAAAAGGTATCTAGTAGCCTTGTAGGTATTTAAGGGGAAAAGACATAAGCAGAAAGACATGCTAGGTGATAATAATTGCCCAGAAGAGAAAATATGTTGTCTTTCATAAAATAGTAGAAGTGTGGAAGGTTTAAGAAATGTTTTTCCTGGGTGTGTATGGTTTGTGTTTATGATCCTAGCAAATGAGAAAACTAAGGAGTTAAATACTCTTTGATTCCAAGGACACTGAGATCTGTAGGATCAAAATTCCAAGCCAACCCCAGGCAGAGAAGTCAACAAGGGACACCCTGTCTTCAAAATCACTGACAAAATGCCAGGCTGGATATATGTTTTAGGTGGTAGAGTGCCATTTTGCTCAGAGTACAAGTCGATAATCCAGAAAAGATAATGGGAAATAATCAAAAGCTTAAAGTTACTGATAACAAAAGCAAAAGTGAACTGTAATACATATTGTTTCATTCAATACATGACATTTTCAATGTACTAATACAGTGCTTATAGCTACGAATGAAATCAACAATATTCTCAGCCCTCAAAAACCCCATGTTTTGGACATGACAACTTGTACTTCTCATTGTTGCAACAGGTCCACCTGTATCTTAAACAACTGGTTTTTCCCCATCTCCTCCACAAGTTATACTGACATCAAATATAGTGAAAGCAGGGGTTATACTGAGGGGGAGGGACATACAAA
>NW_012267281.1:1759404-1860293 GCF_000151885.1 Dipodomys ordii
GGAGGAGGCTGCAATGCTTGGTAAGAAATGTACGCATTATCCTGCCCATGTAATTGTAACTCCTCTGTACAGCATGTTCACAAATAAAATAAAATTTAAATTAAAAAAAGCCCATGTTCTCCAGGAGAAGATAGAAATGATGAAATAAATAACATAGTAGTTTATGGTCAATAGTATTACATGCAAAGAGAAAAAAGGAGGCAAGCGCTGGAATGATCATTGTGGTATCATGGTAGCAGTGGTAAATAGGGCAGAAAGGGGAAGCTTCTAGAAGAAAGGGCTATCTGGGTAAAGCTGTAAACTTGTGCTTTGCTGTTTACAATTGGTAAAAATACAACAAATTCTGAGCCTGGCGTTTAATTGGGAGACCACATCTTACAGGGTAATGTATTATGTTTTCCTCCTGTACCAATTGTGACTTAGGATACTATGAATCACTTGAGCTTGTTGTGAGAATTAAGTGAGGGAATATAAAACATTTCTACTATGTTTCACATATAAGTAAAAACCCATGTTGTGTTTCCATAATTTTTGCTGACAAACAATTGAATATAATTTTTAAGTGACCGTGTTTATAATATTAACAGGTTGATATATTTGTAAGAGTTGGGCATCAGCAATACAAGTGATAGTAATTTGGGTTACATGTTTTTCTGATATTTTACTTTTTCCCTCTTGTAGTTTGTATTAGTTGTCAAAATGTTTTTATTAGAATATTCCAGAATGCACATATGTACATTTTATTTTATTTTACTTTTGTTGGTTGTGGGGCTTGAGCTCTGGGCCTGGGCACTGTCCTTCAGCTCTTCAGCTCAAGACCAGTGTTCTACCACTTGAGCCACAGTGCCACTTCTGGTTTTCTGGTGGTTTATTGGAGTTAAGAGTCTCACAGATTTTGCTGCCTGGGCTGGCTTTGAACCGGGATCCTCAGATCTCAGCCTCCTGAGTAGCAAGGATTACAGGCATGAACCACTGAAGCCCGACTTTATATGTACATTTTTAACTTTAGCTTTGATCAAATTAATTCCCTCTCTTATGCTTTCTTATTCTCCTTCCTCTTTTTAAAAGTAAGTTTCAATGTGCTGCACTACTCTATTGTCATATGGGCATATAAAAGACTTTGGCCGTGTTGTTGCTCCGTCCTCTCCTGCTCAGTGTTCCTTTCTGCTTTAAGGTTGAGATTCAGAGCAACTGGAATTCTGGGAAAGCGCAATGTGACTGGGGAACTGGGAGTCAGGAAACCTTTAGGAGCTAGCTTATGTGGAGGTGGATTCTGCTCGCGAGCTAGGTTGTCTCTGCTGCTCAAACAAACCTTGTCAGAGTTGGTTCTTTCTGATGGCTGGTTCTTTCTGAAGGAAAAATGTCTATCCGAATCTGACACTATCTGCACCTTGGTACTTCAGAATATACAGCTAAGATTACTTACATTTAAATTAGTCTATGCTGAAAAAATTGCAAACTGCCATACCTAAATTCTGGTAGTATGGGAGAATTATTTCAGTAATTTTAAAGTCTCTTTTAAACATATATTTTCCTTTTTGTCTTTTTTTTCCTGATTGGTGCTATGTTCTCAGAGAAATAAGTGCTCAAAATACACACCCACACAACCCAAAAACATACAACTTATGTCACCACATCCAACATGAAGAATGGTAAGAAAAGACAAACTCCTTACAGATTGGAACACGGATTGTCACTTCTTTTTTGTGTGTTTTACACATTTTAATGGATAGTCCATTTCACAACTAAAGACTGTATTTTATAAAACTTAATTGCCCTTATTTTGACAGGTTTGTATTTTTAGCAAGGCAAAGATTTACATGCAGGTGCAATTTTTTGAAACCAACATCGTTGAAAGCGTAGGCCTTGCTGGGAGGACTGCAAATCTTCAGAATGGAACCAGCCAGGGCAGGGAGAGAAAGGGAGGAAGGGTCTGGAGCCTCTAAATACTCTCTTTCTCCAGAGCAGCTGCTGTCTTTGACATTGAATTTCCATGCAGACTTTTATTTAAGAGAAAATTATATCTCAGCATATAGGAAATCACTGCCTTAAGTCATGCAACAACTGTTCAATGATCAAATTTCTTCCTTTCAGAAGAACTGGTCAGAGCAATATTTGAGAGAATTCTGCATTTGCCTTTGTTTAGAGCATTGTCCATCCTTTTCACCAGCTGGCGTATCAGCCCATCTTTGTCCCTCCAGTTCCTGGCATATGAACTACAACCACAAGGCAATCTCTTCCCTTAGATTCCACTGATAGAAATGTGGGCACAGTCTCCACCTTCATCTGGGTTTCTTTTCAGTGAGCAGGTGCAATGTAGGTAGTCACCAGGGTCAGCTTTGTGGAATAAAGGAAGAACTAGATATGAGTCTTCAAATGAGATAGCTCCTCAAAAACCGGACAACAGTCAGTCATGTGTGGCTTTTTGTACTTCATCAATGAACCGCACCAGGCATGGTTACAGAAAATCTACCCGTGCTACACCTCTGGGGACTTCATTTCGACTGGAAAGTGCTGAGCTTTAGGAAGACAGGTACAATTTTCTCGAGCTTCTTTCGTAACAGACAGGACATTTCCTCAAAATCTTCCTATCTTTTTGGTTATTTCATCAGAACTGATTCCCCCACACTGGAGCAAGGCCCTCTCACTACACTACTGTTGGACCTATCAGTCTACTGCAGATGTAAGGGTAGAGTTCACAGTCATTAGATACATGGCTCCACGATTTATAAATGGACAAGAATCCAGATTTGGCTCCACACTGTAGTTTGTGGATCCTGATTTTAATTCAGGTTTGAAATAAATAGTGGGGGCTTTTTTGTTTGTGTTGAAGGATCAGTAAAATGCTCTAACTTCCCTATCTTGTCATACATACTTACTCAGAATTTGTTTCCTGTTAAAAAGCCAGAGTAGTTTGTAAATTCAGGCTACCTACATGTGAAATCATATTTAGGACCTGAAAAGGGCATTCTAAAACAATATTTTTTTCAGTGTTTAAAAGAAATAGCCTGGATAAGCATGATATGTAAAGACAGGAATAGTATATAAGTTATTTAAACTAGATTTCCTCATATAAAGAACATAAAAATTGCTATTCTGTAGAAAACTATTGTTGGCAACAAATATTGTAATCTATTGTTAATAAGTACATCAGAATTTCTAAATCATGCTGCAGTCCTGGATCAATGTGGATTAGGAGAGAGAAGAGGGGACCTGGCTGGAGACCACGTTCACATGTTGTTCAGCATCCCAAAGTTTCCAAGGCGATGGTGCTGGTTTACTGGAAAGCACACACATGCATGCTTGGCTTCCCCAATTCTGTCTCTCTGTCTCTGTCTCTGTCTCTCTCTCCAGTTAGTTTTCACAGGGAATGTGTATTTGTGAAAGGGAGCAGACATCTCATTCACTGGCAGAAAGTGAGGAAAGCCACAGAGCAAGGCAGCAGGCTCCAGGGCAGGAGGCAGGAAGATAGAGTCTTCCAATGCTCTCAGCACATTTTGCAGCCCAAGTGACTTTTCCCTTTTGCTTGGTTTTTAAAGATAAAAGTTAAAAAATAAACATAAAAAGGGAAGCATGTCTACATCCCATGAAATTGCAGATGATAATGTAATATGGGAGCGCTCACCTCTCTGGGGGGGGGGGCGGTGGGTGTCTTATGCCGCTCTGCCAGAATATTTATAGAGTTCCTCAGAGTGAAGGATGTTCGCCAACATTATATTTTTGGTTGCCTTCTCTGGATTCTTCTCTAGGAAATGTTAGGCTAAGTAAAACTGAGTCCCTCTGGCACAGTGCTGATGAACTTCCATCTGTTGCTGGTGGCGTCCTAACAAAAATGTGTGTATCCCTTGAAAGGACTGGTTCAGAAGTCATTTCAGCTCCATGCCAGTGGATAGTTTTACACGTCACCTGTACTGGGTACTTTAGACAAGGTTGTGGTGTTTAATGGAAAAAAAAAACAAGCCAATCCCTTTAAGTAACCTTATAAAAACTTTGCTAGGATATTATATGAATGAGATGACTCTAAGAAAACAAACCTTTGAACTGAAGCTAATGAATTATCTATGGATCCAAGTTCAGGTTTCCTAGGTTTACTTAAGAAGATGAATACATTCAGAGGAATAAATGCCAGTATTCTTTCTTTATCCTTCTGCAGGCAAATGGCATTATCAGATTTTATTTTTTAAGATGGACACATTGATTTACCTAGGGTAATCAAAAAATATTAATAGTCAGAAATAATGTAAATTCCAGTTGTGTATTTGTGAAATTCACAGATGCTGTCAGTCTTGATTTATTATGCTATGCCAGGATGTCTAGACAGGAGAATAGTGCATTCTTTGTAGAGGTATGCATTTCAAAGATCACCAAATCTGCTGTAATACCAACCCCTGAATCTCATTCATGCATTTTTCACAGTTGGCTTTACATTCCTAAGAGAAAAAGAGTAAATCAAAACAAACAAAAAAGAAAACCAAGTAGCAATGCTTGTCCCCTTCTAATTCCACTTAAATTTATTCTTCAGTATTGAAAAGTAATCTTTAATTTGACCACTGGGCTAAGTCTTTATTTTTTTTCTCTCTTGCTTATTCTTTAATTTAGCATGTAAATATTAATCCTTTCACACATTTCCTGTCTAAGAATGAGCCACAGTGACACAGCTTGTATTGTTATAAAATGCATGCATTCTCTGAATCTCATTTGATGTAGAGCCTCATCTTGTAACTGCATACAAACCGTACTTCTAAATCTAAAGTTTCATTGTCCACTAGGTTAAATTCTACCTGATCCTTAAAAATGGAAAATCCATAGCCAGAAAGCAATGTAAATCTGAGACAAAAAAGAGTGAGTACTTGACAAATCTGAAAGGAGTGACTGACAGAGAATGAGGAATCTATTAAATCTTCAAAGATTTAGTGTGCTACAGCCCAGCCTCTTTGCTTTAGGCAACCTGAAATATTCCACATTAACCATGCATTCATTCCCATTTCCCTACTTCCCCTTCTACGTCCCTCCTGAAAAAAATAATAACCTGGCTATGTACATCACCAGCTCTGGAACTGATTCAGAGAACACTGACACTCAAGAGGAGAAGCTACAAAGAAATTATGCACTCTCTGATAGTTTAAACATGTTTATTTTCCTCTTGCCTTGCTCTTGGTCTTGTCCACAGGAAATTGATTTTTACCTCACAGACATCCATTTATAAAATAGTGCTGTGTGCAAACTTCTTTATCTCCTTGCTGATGGTTGTTATTTTTTGCCAGCGCTGTTTGTCTGCCATGATTTTTTTTTATGATAAGAAGGTTATTTACCAAAGAGCAATAGACTTATTGCTACCACTTTGAGTGGTAGCAATTCAATTCAGATGATTTTGTAGATCATGTCAGCTTTCTTGAGGAAAGGACATGGTAGATGTCCATTTCACGTGATTATTTTAAAGTTTACTTACTTAAATATATGATCTGAGCATTAGCTTTCTATCTCTGACAAGGCTTTCCAGTGTTAGCTTTCTGTCTCTTTTATACAATGTTGTCCAAGCTGAGCACAAGGTGTGCAGCTATAATTCCAGCTCTTCAGGAGGCAGAGTAGGCTCATGCTACAATCACAACCCAAGCCAAGAACCTAGACCTCCAGCTCAACAAACAGGAGAGATGTGGTGGTTCCCATCAGTAATCCTAGGGATTACAGCTGTAAGGCAGGTGCAAGTAGAAAGATCATAACCAACACTGGAGACCCTATAACTAAAGCAGATAGGAGTTGGGGCATGGTAGAAGGCCTGCCTACAAGTGTAAGGCCATGAATTCAAACTACAGTACAGCCAAACTACTACTACTAATAGTAATAAATTAGACCCTATGTGTTTTGTGTTTTGAGATAATGCACTCTGTTAAGGCAGGTTATTTGGATCCTATCTTCACATTCTATTCCCTTTTACTTTGGGGCACTATATTTAATTTCTGTATTGTTGTTTTCCTCATCATGAAATGGAGTGAGCAATGCTACCTTCCTTGTCGTGTTACTTGGAGAATTTCAAAAGTTAATGTTTGTAAAGTTCTTGGTTTGGTTTCTGACATATATAAGATAATCCATTAATGGAGGTCATTTTCATTTTGTCAAGACAGCTTTGTCTCAATGTTGGTCAAAGTGTCCTCTTGGGTGTTTTGTCTCTGTGACCAATGGGCTGGCATAGCAATCATTACTCAGAAAGAGGTGAACCCATTGTCTAGTCATGTTTATATAGATGTTGAGAACACTCAAGTCTGACTGACGTGTCTTAATAATCTCATCATCTTTTTATGTCAATGTAACAGAATCTACATTGCCATGGTCTTTGCAAGGTAGTTTTCCAGACTAGGCACGTGTTAATGGGCAATCATTACTAAATTTGAGGCTGAAGGCTCTTATCTGAAATGTTAGTAGAATTAGAAGAGTATTAAAACATGTAAGAGCCGTGAGTGTGTTTTCATGAAGCTATTCTGATGAAAACTAGAAACTTCTGTTTCCATCAGGTAGAATATTCAAGTCTATTAATTATATGAGCTGTATTAGGATTATACACACACACACACACACACACACACACACACACACACACACACACACACACATCTAAGAAGGCACCCTGCAGCTTATTACAGAGGAATGTTTCTTACTTGTCTTTTTTTTAAAGCTAAATACAGAACTCTAAAATGGTACCAAGAAAGACGTATGTTGAAAGATAGGCAGATTGCTGTGGTCTGGCTCTCAGCTACCTGGAATTATGACCACTCAGCTTTCTTTCACTTCTACAAAGATGTATGCTTGTGTCATCAGCCATTGTCTGTCCACCATGGGTAAGTTCTGGTTTCTCAACTGTTGATTTACTGAGCTAAAAAGGAGAGTCTCTCTGATACATCTACATTGCACAGTAAGGAATTTCCCATTAAAACAACAATGGGTGAACAAGCCTCCGAAGGGAGAATTCCAGCCTTCTCTATGATCCTTTATACACCTGCCTGAGCACAGATCGTACCTTTCACATCAACGAAAAGGGTCTATGGACTTCTATTTTCATGTATTTTTGGTAGTAACTTTCTATTCTGCTATATGAAGAGCTCTAGATTTTTTTTTCTTGGAGAGCTGACAAGAGCTTAACAAAAATCATATTGAGTTAAATTTCATGTGTTTTCTAAAGAACACAGATTCTTTGAGTTCTTAGGTAGGTTTCAAAAAATTAAATCAAGAGTAATAGTTAATTTCCCTGTTTCTCCCACCCAGACTGCTTTATGGATGACATCATCCATGGATATGCTACTAAAAGGAAGAAAAACTTTCCAAGGTAAATTACTCCTGAGAAATAATCAGGTTACTCTGGAGGAATTTTGAAGTCCATGTATTTCAAAAAAGTATTTTAAAGTGCAAAAATTGTAATTGGCTATTTCTGTCAGACTGAAATAAAGACCTTGTCCTTATTGGTAGTTAAATTTAGATATATAATGATTTTTAAAAAAAAATTGTCTCTCAATTGAACTTCATATTAGCACACTGTGTGGTCAATGAGTTTATTTTTTTTATTTCCAAAGGCATACTAAATGAGAGAGAAAAGCTTTAAGACAGACTTAATTAACAGCCAGAAATAATGTAATTTATTTGCATGAAATGTACATATGGCTGAAGTTCTTCCATTCCATATTTTCAATTCATTAAAAATACTTGCTACATTAGGATGTTCTATAAAATTTTTTCCAGCAACTCTGGGGAACATCGCTATTACATCCTTAGGATGATGAAATAATCTGCCCTCTTCAGGGAGTTGAGCATTGTTTCAGAATTTTATAAGCATTTGAAAATAGGAGCTCAAAACCATTTTCCTAAATTGTCTTTTTGTTTATAATTAGGGGGCCATAAAAATGAAGTAAGGAACAGTCATACAGTAATAAGTATAAAAATGTCATATATCTTTCCCTGTATTTCAGATATATATTGACCTATTTTGTCCTCAAAGTGAAGAAACTGGAAAATCATTGCATATATACATATCAGATCTATCTATCTATCTATCTATCTATCTATCTATCTATCTATCTATCTATCTATCTATCTATCTATCTATGTGCTTTGAGAATTGCCATGTTGGAAGCTAATAAAGGACATGATACTTCCCTAAATTACTCCTAAACACAGTTTAAAGCTAGCATAGATTTACTGGTGATGACATTTTAAAACAGGAACACCAGGATGATTTGGGAACATGAACCCGTGTTGAGATCCAGCCATTACCATGGCAACGCAGGGTCCAGGAGTCTTCCCTTGGAGGTAATCACGGAGCCTTCTCAAGGCAGCAGACACAATTTAGTCCTGCTTTTGTCTGGAAAATTAAATGAGCTCTAGTAGTAAATTGGAAAAACAGGAACACACACACACACACACACACACACACACACACACACGTCAGACAAGATCTAATGTCCCCCAAAGCAGATATCAATAATCATTTACAATTTGTTTTTTCTCTTCCACAGGGATGCAGGTTGACCCATTGAGATGTACAAGACGCTATGTCAAAAAAAGAACTTTACAACTTGGGCGGGTGGTGGGGGGAGATTGTAGTTGTGGAGGTGGGAGTGAAGGGAAAAACAAAGGAGGAGACAACAATGCTTGATAAGAAATGCACTCATTACCTTGCTCATATAATTGTAACCCTTCCTCTGTACAGTATTTTCATAATAAAAAACTTATTAAAAAGGTCATAGGCAAAAATGTGCATAGCTGTGTTCAATAAAACTTTATGTATTAAAAACAAAAACAATCATTTTCCTAGTCTAGAATTTCCATGAATAGATCAATTTACTTCAAGCAAAGCAAGGACTAATTCATACCCTTCCCCACATTTCCAGAGTATATGAAGTCTCCTAAAAAGTGAAGGACACTCATTTGTTCCTTCATCATTTTATGAGTTATTTCTCTTATGTCAATCACTAGTTGAGAAAGGAAACTCTCCCATCACCTATCCCTAAGATGCTTGTGTTGAAAAGAGAAAGGCAGTTCAGACTTTTCCTCAGTATAACAGATACTTGAGACCAATAGTTTAAGGACGCATTTGTTTTGCCTCATAGCCTTCATGATTGGCTAGATACATTGTTTTGGGCCTCAAGTGATGCAAACATTATAACAAGGAAGGTTTGTGATAGAGGCTGCTCACCTTACGGTGACCAGGAAGCAGAGAGGAGGTGAGACAAAAGACAAGCTATATCTTCCCAAGACAAACACTCAGTGTCCTAATTCCTCTATGTTGAGCTTGTCTTCTACTTTTCTTTTTCCTATCTCCTAATGTATACCATAATATTATGAATTCATCAATGAGTTAAACCATTGATCAAATCATAGTGTTCAGGGTTCAATCACTTCCCTGAAAGCCCTCTATCTCAGTACATGAGCCTGAGCAGAAAATTTTATATTAAAAAGTAACAGAATAAATATGTAAGAATGTTTCATTTTTTACCTTTAAAAGAGGAGTGTATATAGAAAAAGAAAAACAAAACTATATGAAGCAAAAATGCTTTAACCCAAATTCCAGGAACTTCATAGAACAAGTGCTATTATAAAAATGTCTTGTCTCTATACCATTTATTGTTTTGGATACTTTGATAAAGGGTAATCAGATGAACTCAGCATCATTCTGCAATTATGAGTGCTAAATTTAGATTTCCTCTAAACATACAAGTGTGCATAATTCAGAATATAGAGATCGGGCACCACCTGGTGCAGTGGTTCAAAGGACAAGTAGCTGTGGATTGCTCATTATTGTATTTAACTTCAAGAAGACCTCATCAAACAAGATGTTAGGAGGAATTCTAGAGCTGCCTGTTGAAAGCTTCCCAAGGCGGGATTGCATCTGGAGTGGGTGTGGGATGTGAGCATTCTCATCTCCCTGCATGTAACCCATGTGCTGCAACATTGACACATCTATTTGAACTGCTGCATCTTATATTCCTTCAGGACCAGAAACAGAGATGAGGGCCAACAAAACCTCTCAAGGAGATATGTAAGCAACTTAAAAAGGAACTGAAATTGTGGCTAATTGAATTCACCCCTGGCTGTTTGAGAAGGCTTAACACTTGCATTCTTCTATCATAGACATTCAATAGGATGTCACTAAATATATGTATGATGAAGTTTATTTAGAAAACAGATAATATCTCTGTCTTCATTGGGAAGCAAAGATGGCCAATCTGTATAAATAGGCAAATAGTTCATTATTGACATTAGAAATGGTGTGAAAAGATTTTACAAGAATGTAGTGTTTGTAGAGTCAGAGGAGAAAAAAAATGCTTCTTTAAAAGAAATCTTTCCTTATCCAATAAAGCACTATTATCTAGCTCTTACTGAAGGATATAATGCAATTTGCAATTATCCTCTTTTATATTATCATGTCAGTAAATTTTCCACCCCAGGGACTGTCCTATTTCTATCCTATCCCACTGTGGCTACACTGGGAAGAAGGGAAATCCTTCACTAACCTTTTGAAGACCCTGGGTGTCTGGTGCTGACATTTGCCTTTGTTCCTTTGTCCTGTGAATTTTTGTATGGTGGTATATTAGTTTTAGAGAATAGGTTTCCAATCACTGCCTCATTAAGTGCTGTATTAGCTTTCTATTACTGGTCACAAATTTCATAGTGAGTAGTGGCTTAAATCATAAATACAAATACCCTGTGAAAAGAATTGTATATGCTTTCAGGATAAAAAGATAGCATATCACAACTCTGTTATTCTACCACATGAGTATTAGTCTGACACAAAATTACCAGAATTCAACACAAGTCTTGAAAGGCATCACAGAAAAACATATTTCTGCTTTCATTCCACTTCTTTTTGTCCTCCTAGTAAAACTTTCCATATATAAAATATTCACCCTTGTTAACCTTTGAATAATAGCTGGGCTATGTCAAAACTGTCATTCAAATGCTTCTAACACAATCAGTTTTTGGAACACACAAACACATTTGACTTGATTGTCATTTGTTTTGAATAGTCAGCCATCCTCAACTTAAACACATATAATATCAAATATAAGTGGAATAATTTTACAAATACTGTAATTTGAGCAGTAAAAGATAGTTCAGTTTTCCTATTTAACACACAGTGTTTAAATAGTAACACCATCCCTCAAAAATCATAAATAAGGTTATTTAATTATACAGGCTTAAGGCTACTTTGTAATAGAGTGAATGTTTAGCTAGTTAATTCTTAATAAAAATGTAAGTTATAATATTATTTAAGCTATAAAAATATTATTTAAGCAGAAAATTGAACTAATCACGTTAAATGAGTAATATTAAATAAGCAAAAATGTTGAATTGTTTTAAATTATAATCCCCAAGGATTATGTTTTTTTTTCTAGAGCATGTTTGGTAATAAAGAATGATGAACGAGATGAATGTTGAGCTGTGATATCTTCATGAAGAGTAAGGTAGACAATGCTACCTTCCTTGTTTATATCTATCTAAAATTCTTGGCAGAAATAAGACATATCAGGAAAGAGAGTATATATCCTGATCTAGGCTTGTAGAAAAAAGTGAATATTTACTCAGTGTTCTTCACTGGTGAAGGAAGTTTGTTGAGTAAATGATGAGAATGGAAACTTAGAATTGATGGCCAGAACACCATTCAGGGTTACCATCCTGATCCTAACCTAACGTGGTCTTTCCTTCCCGGGGAAGCTGCCTACTCTTCCAGCAAGGAGGGGGAGACCATACCTTCTCACTTTCATGTCCAACTACTGCAGATGCTTGGCTCCTTGTAATGGTCATCCAACAAACAACATAAATACAGCAACCTTCAAACAAGACCAGCTTGTCATTCTCACCCACCTTTAAATTCAGGTCAGCCATTGTGTGGTCTCCCTAACTTCACATGAAAGCAATTGAAACATATGCCCACACATGATTGCTTCAGGTGTTAATGAAAAGTACTAGGGAGTACTACAGGAGGAACTCCCCTCCTCTTCTGAGCCATGACTCTCTCACTGTTGAGTGAGGCTGGAGGACAAGAGTCAAGGCTTGCTTATTTCTGTGGTAGACAGCAATTGGCTCTTACTTCAGTATATATTCTCTCCCCAGTGTAAGTGGTAAAGAAATCCCTCGGACCATCCTCTTAGCACCATCCATTTCCATTTTTTCAGTGGGGTTTTAGCACACAGAACTCACACATTTGCTCCTTGGCATTCTTCCTTTGCATTATATGACAACCATTGTCTCAACGTGTTTGGTTTGTGAACACAGATTTTTTGTATGCTGCCCACGTTGATGTTAGAGCAGAAGTAATAATAACTCAATTGCTCCATTTAAAATAACTCTGATAATTGTTCCTTGAAACTATAACAATAGCTCATTGAGTGCACTTCAAACCACAAACATTAACTGATGTAAAAGAGCAGGGTCATCCCAGTAGCTACTTCTGTACATGTAAGGAAATGTTTTTTCTTTCTCTCTCATCTAATGTTAATAATAGTTCATTATATTTTTTAACTTACTTTATTGTTATTATCGAGGTGATGTACAGAGGGATTTCAATTACATGCATCAGGTAATAAGTACATTTCCTTTCATATAGTGTCATCTGCTCCCTCCCTCACTCCTATTCCCTCCCTCCCATCTCCACCCACGAGTTGTATAGTTCACTTTTCATCAATGTCCAGTGCATTCCACTAATGCACTTTTTCACCCTTTGTCCTTGGATTTTGTGCACTTCCCCAACGCTCCCACAGATATGCATATGAATACACCATGTGTAATGTAAAGGATATGGAATCATCAGAAAAAGAAAAATCATTTTTTTAAAGTCCTTGGTTCCCCTATATTTGGAGTTCATTTCAGTATGTATATTGTTTTATATACATATGAAGGAGCCCTTGGGTATTGTACCTTGGTCTCACTGTACATATCTACAATTCTGTGGAACTTATTCTACTCTGGTGCATTTTAGATCTAACTTCTGCATATCAGAGATCTTGGATTACCTCACTTAACATGATTTGTTCTAATTCTAGCCATTTCTCTGAAAATGTCATAATTTTATTTTTCTATTGGCTATGTAAAATTTCATCATACATACCACATCATACATACCACAGTTTTTGGTCCACTCATCTATTGTGGGGCATATGGGTCGTATCCATATCTCAGCTATTGTGAATAGTGCAGCAATGAACATGGAGTTTGTTCTTATGTGGTTACTTCTGTTGTTTGTTCAAATAAACCAACATCCAGTCAGAAGATATTGAAAATCTTCCAGGAAAAATTGCAATAAAATTTTAGTATAAATTTTTTACAATAAAATTTTTCTTGCAAAAAAATAATTTCTCAGAAAGAATTCCACAGTGCTCAATTCTAACAGAAGCAAAGGAAAAAAAACCCTTTTTTATTACTAATTAAATAAAGAAATATATGTCACAAGAAAAAAAAAGAATTATATTTCCAATCTTGGTCTCCCAGTTAATTACTGAGGGGAAAAAAATGTAGCTCCAATCTCAAACAAATCCACTGCAGGACACACTGTTTTATTGGGTTTGTTTCCAAAGACTTGCTCTGGAAAAATCTGCGTCTAAATCTCTTCATCAGAAAGGGCATTCCTGAAACTGATTTTAAATTTTCAAATGAAGAGATGCATGTGTGTCAACAATATTAACAATATTCCCTACATCATGGAATATTTTTAATGTGTTTAGAAACAGGAAAAATGGCTAATGCTTTATCTCAGTTTCTTCTACACCTTTTCTCATGTGAATACTTCAGAGGACACTTTTTTTATAACATGTTTCTGCCAACAGTGCCAACTGCCTATGATTTTTTTTAATGTCCATTCATTTGGCAGAAGATGTTGATTTCATTGCTAGCATTTTTTCCCTATGAAGAGCTAGCTGATAGGTCTTTTCTTTAGTTTGCTTATTTGCAAATCACATCCCTTTGGGTCTTTTGCAAGACATTGAAGTAAAGTTCATCGCCGGTAATTATTCTTTTGCTATTGTCCTTCCCATGAAATAACCTTCAAAGTTGGAAATGTTCTTATTCAAAATTGTGACATGGATTCTTTACTTAATCAAGAGAGTAGTCAAGTATTTAAAAATACCACAAAAGACAGTATCAAAGCTGTAGAAAGGATGCCATCTCCGTAATAGATTATTTAGTCAGAAATAAAACAACAACCACAAGCATATAAGAAAAAGGTTTTCAAATGATATTAGTATACAATAGATTAACAAAAGGCATATCTGTCATCTATCTATAAGAAAAGACACAAGAAAACAAATAAAATATATTTAAAGAAGTGTTTGTGAAATACTTTATATTTGACACTAAAAGATAGTGATACCTGAGAGCTGAAAATAGTCAATGTGAATGCTTCAGTTTTCCAGGAATTGCTAACATTTTCCAAGGGTTGACATATTCTCAGCTGTTTATACTTGCCTAGCATGCTTGAATTTTGTGTTTGATCCACAGCAGAGAGGGGGGGGGGGAGAAAGAGAGAGAGGGAGAGTTAAGGAGAGACAGAGAAAGAAAGGACAGAGATGGAGACAGAGAGAAGGGTGTTTCCATTACAGTAGAGGAACACAGAATTTGGAAAAATTCCTTTAGTTCTCAACAAACAAATTACAAAAACAAGAAAACAAGTTGCAAAATATTTGCTATTGGTCAGGTAAAAAGTGAATTCAAGAAAGAAGAGTAGGACAGTTATGAGAATCTATAATAACCAAGAAGATTCTCGATGAATTGTCTCCAAATTTTCACAATATAAAACATCTAAAAAATTCTAGCCATGAATCCATGCTAGTATTAAACAATACCCCAAATAAAACCTAGCAACTGAACCTGAACTAAAACTGACAGGGATATTTGAATTAATATTCAAGAACAATTACAACAGTTGTTTTAATTGTATTCTTGAGTTCTTAAGATAACTGTTAAGAAGATATCATAAAAGTGTTAGATAAGATGTTTTAAAAATATGCAAACCACATTTTTCAGATGGTAAAGTTTACCCGATAGGATTAGTAACAAATTCATCAATAGATTTTTTTTAAAAGGAAAGCTGAGATTAAAGATACAGGGTTGAAACATTCGAATGAAATTAACATTGAAAGAAAAAGAATACATTGTGGCTCAACTTCCCGTGGCTTTCTGTTGTGCCACTGAAATTCTTAAAAGGAGAGAATAAAATGGAATAGGGCACATAAAAATGTAAGAAATAAGGGAAAAACTTCAAGCTTGATTTAAAGTGAGCCTGCAAACTGTTCCAGAAGCTTCTACCTGCAATCCTAGCAGAGATCTGAAGATCAGAGTTTGAAAGCAGCCCAAGAAGAAATGTCTACCAGAGTCCATCTGCAATTAACCAGAAAAAAAAAAAATCTGGCCTGGAGATGGGCTGCAAGTTATCAGGCCCTCATTATCACTGAAAAAAAAGTAAATAAATAAATAAGACAAAAACAAAAGGCCTCCCTCACAAATAAATCTGAAACTAAACTTATTGATACAAGAATTTCAAGAACCTCGCTCCAAACAAATGATCCGAACATGAAAATAACCATGGTTTATTTGTGAAGAAGTAACGAAATAAAGTCCTGGGGCAGAAGCTGGCAGATATGTTGCACAAAGGAAAAAAGTTAGGAATGATGCGAGATTTATACTGGAGGTCTGTGTAAATTAGAAGAAAGTGGGACCTCTTTCTCATACAGGCAGAAAAGCATCTGTTGACTGTTTTTCCCCTCTACTGGGGAAAAATTGTCTTTCAAAATGAAAGTAGTTGGGTGCCAGTAGTTCACTCCTGTTAATTGTATCTACTCAGGAGGCTGAAAGCTGAGGATTTCAGTTCAAAGCCAGACAGGGCAGGAAAGTCCGTGAGACTCTCAACTCCAGTTAACCACCAGAAACCAGAAGTGGTGTTGTGACTCAAGTGGTAGAATGCTCACCTTGAGCTGAAGAGCTGAGGGACAGCTCCAGAGTTCAAGCCCCACAAGCAATAAAAGAGAAAAAAAGTAAAATAAAAATTTTTTCCTCAGAAATGTAAAACTTGAAAGAATTTATCACTGGTAAACACACATTTTAAGAAACACTAAGAGGATTCTTCGGGTAGAAGAGAAAGAGAAACAATTAGAAATGGACTATACACTGCATTGAGAACACTAAAAATGACAAATATCTGGAGACACTGCCATTCCATTTAGGATTGAGGGAGGGTAATGCTCTATTCTCAGTTTTGCTTCAATTTCTCTAGTATCATTGTTAACTTACGAAGGACTGAGACTGTAGCTCAGTGGTTACTCACTAGTTTAATATGTATGGTGTTTGGGGTTACATAGATTTTAACTTTTCTATAGTCTTTTAGGGTACTCAAAATGACAAGCAGTATGTTATAGCTGTATAGTCTAACAGAAAACCAGAGTAGCCAGAGATCAGAAACAGAATGAGAATTCCTAGAAACACCAGGTGAAGTTACAGAGATCATTCCTTGTACAAAGTCAGTATGCAAAATCAGAAGAGGGAACGATGTATGTATATTTCAGCAACAAAAATTAGAAGGTCTACAAAAACACAGGAAAATGTGGTCCAACAGAATGAATAAAATACATCTTAATATTGTTTTATAAAATCCCACTGACAGAATCTCACTCAGTGGTAAAAAACCACATTATTTCCTTTAAGATTAGAAACAGAGAAATGCTATAGTTCTAATCATTGGAATTTAAAGTAACATTATAGGGACTGGCCAAAGAGATTATCCAAGGAAAGAAAATAAAACCCACAAGCTAGAAGGGGAGGAGACAGGCTGCTTTTGTATCACCATCATATTGCTTTGAAGAATCCACACAAGCACAAGTACACACTAACACATTCAGTGAGAACTAATAAATTCAGTTTAGTGGTAGGATAGAGAAATCTGTACACACAGCTCAGTTGAATTTGTATATACACTGAATAATCTTAAAAAGAAGTTGGGAAAACAATTCTATTTTTGACAGCATAAATAAATAAAACACTTAGAAATAACCCTAATCATTGCGGGTGGCAAATTCTTGTAAAACAAAAACTGCAAAACTCTCTTCAAAGAAATGAAAGACGATTCAAATAAATGATGACATCTCATATTCATTAATTGGAAAGCTTAATATTGTTTAGATAGCTGTATTATCCACAGAAATGTATAAATTCAAAAATATCCTTTTATTGACAATCCCTGCCAAATGTCAGAGATATTCTTTTCAGAAATAGAAAAAAAATAATGTTTCCTTAAGTGGCTATGTAATCCCAAGGACCCCAAATAGAGCAATTTTGAAAATGGAGAATGAAAGTTGAGGGCTTCATATGCTCTGATTGCAACACATATTATAAAACAACAGTACAGTATTCTGCTGGCATGAAGGGAAACAAATAGACCAATGAAACGGATTAAAGGAAAAGCTTTTATTTATATTGTCAAATAATTTCTGATAGTGTGTTGATGCTCCTGAGTGAAGAAAAAGTGTTCAACAAATGTTCTTGGGAAACTGATATTTACATGCTGAAAAATGAAGGTAGACCTTTCCTTATGTTACTTATAAAAATAAACTCAGAGTGAGGAAAAAGACCTAAGCATAAATACTACCAGTGTAAAACACCTACATTTTTATATGAAGAGGAATATTCATACATTGGCTTTGGTCCTGCTTTATTGAAGACAACATCAAAGATATAGGTAAGCCAGCTCCCAGTGGCTCATGACTGTAATCCTAGCTACTCAGGAGGCTGAGAAACCAACCTGGGCAGAAAAATCCCTATGAGACTCTTATCTCCAACTAATCACTCAAAACAGGGTGTGGTGCTATGGCTCAAGTGGTAGAATGCTAGCCTTGTGTACAAAAAGGCTCAATGGCAGTTCCCAGGCCCTGACTTCAAGACCCACAACCACCACCACCACCAACAAAAGTCTAAGAAGAAATTTAAACAGACAAATGGGAAGACATAAAACAAAATTTTTGTAGGCATCATAGGATTCTTCTTACAGAGTAAAAAAGAAACTGATAGGGACTGGGAAGGTGGCTCAGTGGTAGAGCACTTGCCTTGCATGTATGAGGCCGTGGGTTCAATATCTCAGCACCACATAAGCAGAAAAAGCCGAAAGTGACGCTGTGGCTCAAGTGATAGAGTACTAGCCTTGAGCTGAAGAACTGAGAGACAAGGCCCAGAGTTCAGGCCACACAAGGACAAAAAAAAAGAAAAAAGAAAAAAAAGAAAAGAAAAAAAAAGAAAGAAACTAATGGATTAGGAAAAATTGTTATTAAATTACATATTTGAGGAGAAATTAGTATTCATGATATATTACAAATCCCTTACATAGAAAACCCTCATTTCAGAAATTGGCAAAAGACTTTAGTTGACATTTCTCCAAAGATAATAGATAAATTGCCAGTCAGCCTATGACAAAAGAATTAACACCACTAATTTTCAAGAAGAATTCAAGACTACAAGGAGAAAGCATCCACAGGCATTTAGGTCCTTTTGATATCTGGATAGGAATCTAAAAATAGTGGAAAGTTGACACAAGCAATCAAAAGTGGAAAGGGATGGTATTTATCCAAATGGTTAAAAGCAGGGCCTGAAAAGTTCTTTTCATGCCCAAGTTTATAGCAGCCCTGTTCCCATGATCACAGGTAGAGCAGCCTCATCAACCACAGACACAGCTGTGGGTCAATGGAAAGGGAGGAAATAGTTCCATATGCTATCACACAGATGATCATCAGGGACATTTTGCTAAGTGAATGACTAAAAATGGCAAATATTGTTGGTTCCTATTATACAGGCACACATGTATTCTCATTTGTCCTGGTGCACCAAACATTTCATTGTTTGTTCTCTGAAAGTGTGTATGTGATGATGCTGAGAAACAGAAAGCAGAATGGTAGTGATCACAAGGAAAGTGAAATTGGGACTTAATGGGAAGGAAGGTTCATCTTGATTGATGACTTGGTTGAGTTGTCAGATGCCTGGAGGGAGAGTAAAGTACAATTGCTAGTTAGCTTGCAAGTCCAGCTCTGACTGACACTGTAGGAAAGATCTATCCTAATGTGAGCAGCACGATCTGATACACTGAGGGCTCAGATAAAGCAATGGGTCAGATAGAGGAGGCATGCTAGAACAGGCATGCTCTTTCTCTGCTTCCTGGTTATCATGAGGTAAACATGGTATTTTGCCTCTCCACAACCCAGGGACAAAATAGCCATGATGGACCATATACCAGGGACACAACTTTCTTCATGTGTCAGCCAAGATAAGTCCCTTTTCGTTCTCCAAGCTACTTTTCTCTGGTACTTAGACATGGTGCAGGGAAAGCTAACATGGTGAAGATTTTCAGCTTTGCAAGATAAAACATTCTAGAAATTCTAGAAATCTGTTTTGCAGTACTATGGGCATACTTGATAACTTCTGAAATGAAGACTTGGAAATTGCTTGGGATAGAATTTTCTATGCTCTGTGAGTTTTGCCACAACAAAAATTTAGAAAAAATTATGTTAAGCAAAAGTAATAGAACAGAAAGTATTAGACAATTCTAAAGTATGTTTTGATATTTTAATATCCCTCTTCAAGAATTGAGAAAGTACAGAGACTATGGATCTATTCATTGTTTTGATTTGAGTGATAATTTTAAGTGAATAAATTTATGATAAAATGTATTATATCTTATCATTTACATAGATGGATTTTTTTTCAATTTTTCTCAATAAAGCAGTTAAGAAAAACAGTATTTTAACTATTTTTTTTCAAAAATTTTTCTAGTACTCAGGCTTGAACTGAGGTCTTGAATGCTATCTGTTAGCTTTTTTTTTTCAAGGCTGGTTCTCTACTATTTGAGTCACAGCTCCACTTCCAGCCTTTTAGTGGTTAATTGGAAGTAGGAGTTTCATGGATATTTCTGCCCAGCTGGCTTCAAACTGTGAATCCTCCAATCTCAGCCTCCTGAATAGCTAGAATTACAGGTTTATAAGCCATCTGTGCCCAGCTCCATTTTAACTACTTTTATGACAATATTTTGAAATATGCCTTCATAAACAATGATCACAACTTCAAATCCAAATATCATTTAGCATATAATAGGATGGAAAAAAAACAGTAAATGTCATTACATGGAAAGTTTACAATTATTCTACATAAATGCAACTTAAGATTTACCTACAGAATATTATGTTTGAGAATAAACATTTTTTGCTTTAATTTTCAATTTAGTTTTTATCTACAAATGGCTCTAAGAGGGGTTGCAGGTTAACATGTCCATTCATGAGTTCAGTGTGTTTTGCTCCTTCCCTAACCCCTCGTTCACCATCAGTCACATGAGGATTCTCACTTTCTTCTTTCACATATGTACTTTGAGTACTGTATTCCTCTCCATTCCTTTTTTCATTCATCACCTCCACTCACTAGCTCCTTGCCGTTCAATACATGTTTCAACATCCTGTAACTTATTGTGTTCAACTTTCTGTTGATTGTTCAAAGTGCTTAGACTATGGAGTTTGGCTCCATACATTTAAAAAAATGTAATTCTTTATTAGCTTTATACTAATTCATTGGGCTTTAATTTCACAATGCTTGCCTTGGGATACTAAAAAAGAAAGCAACGGAGAATAGCCATCGACCCTTTTAAATACTATCTCTGGTGTTCACCAGGGTAGAATTCAGTAAGTCTTAAAATTACCACATGGCTTTCCCATTTAAAAGCACCCCTGTTACCGTCCACTACAAAGTCTAACTTAGCCTAGATTCTCTCCACCCGCACCTCCAGAACTTTCTAGCTTTCTTCCCTATAAACTTCCCCTTATCCATCTCTGCTGCCAGGTCCAGTCCTAGCAAAGTCTCCATCTCCCTTTCACCTTTGCTCATGAAGAGGCCCCAGTGCAGTGAGCATTCATCTTCTTGTCCATCTAGCTTACCCCCACTCATATAGCAAGACACACCTGCCAGGTTCAGTAAATCTGGAACAAGTTTCTTCTCCCTCCAAGGATATTCTCTTCTGTGGCTATACTCTCAAAGACCTCTTGTTTATGACACGTCCTGCCCCATTAAACAATAAGGAGAATTGTATTGACATCTGGATCACAGCGTCTATGAATCACTATTGTATTGGTTGAAATTGTATAAATACAATTTTTGGTAATCAGGTAAAAGCCTAACTGTTTTTAAAAAAGACTAATATGATGTACTTATCAACAGCATAAATTGGGGGAAAAATTCACCCTGAAGGGTGATTGTTGGCTTGTTAATGTTCGATATTCCATTGAAGCAGCAACCATAAAATAAAACACATAATATTCAAAGTGTTTTCCTAAAATTCTTCTATTTTTCTAGAGAGAAAAGCTTGTTTAAACTCTCCAGTGGAAAAGGATTTACTTCCAAATGTGTGGAAAATACCCTCTTAAGCACAGAACAATGTAGGGATTAGCAATGTACACCCATGGCCAAGATGTGGGTGCCCGTAGAAGCTATGGAGCCTTTTTTTGAACCTCAGCCTCCATAACTATAAGTGTAGAGGAATACTCTTACAGGAAACAATACCTATTGAGTGGATTAAAAGAAATGATTTAACCCTGGCCATCAATGGGGTGACAGATGTCGCAGCCAGATCACCCTCATATCCAAACAAAAATAAGGGAAAGGGTAACAATGCTGGACAAGAAATGTACTCAGTACCTTACTCATGTAACTATAGCCTCTCTGTACAGCCTCTTTACAATAAAATAAAATTTTAAAAAAGAGAAAAAAAGAAATGATTGATGCAAATTGTACATTGGGTACTTTTAAAAAACAAAATACTCTTATTGTTAAGCAAGTTTCATCTCCACTCAATTAGAAAGACACTTTTTCCAGCCATTAGAAGGCAAATCAGGTGTTGTCAGGGCATAAATTTCGAGTCAAATGTGAGTCCAGAGCTATGCTCACTCTACTGACATATATCTTTTAACTTCTTTCTTGCAAGTTGAGTCTCCTTTGTGTTTTGCCCCATGGAATGATAATGGATCACAAGTTAGAAAGGTCTAGAAAAATCTGGCTTCTCATATGTAGTCCTTTATGGTCTGATCATTCAAGCACTTGACATCAGCACTCTTTCCATTTATCTATCTGTACAATAATAAAATATGGGATTAAAGTGGCTCTTATCTCTAGGGGCAGAGTGGATATATTGTACGTGTCAGATCTTTGAGAGGGGAAACTCCTTCAGAGCTTCAGAAAAAAAAATCACTGGAGAGGAAGAACATGTCTGAGGCTTACCTCTTAGGATTACAGTTTTACTGCTTTGAAGTAATTATAATTTTCATTGCAGGATCTATTAAAAAAGCTTTTACTTGACAGTAATTTTTCTTGTACTTACAGGTCATTATTAGAATGAAGGGAAGAAAGGAAGGCATGAGGGGAAATGGAGAAAATCGTTTAACAAACTGATTACAAAGACAAAAAAAACCCGACAGGAACAGCAGAACTCTTCAATGACTGTTGAATGTCAATCATTTATGAAGAGCAAGAATCAGCCTTTCCCCCAGCTTCTTATAAGCAGTTAATCCAAAGGTGAGATCCAGTCACAGTCACCTTTCATATTTACAGCTTTTTACTAGATAACTTTAAAAAAAACAGCCCTAATACGTTTTAGAATTCTGTTATAGATGATTGTTTTCTAAGTTATCATGTATGTCATCATAAAAGGAGACTTTTATTCCTTTCCGTTCATGAGTTTATATAAATATTGGAGAACCTCTAATACTAGATATCTTATAAGGCTCTTATTATTTTGCAATTAGTAAATATTCAAAAAAATTATGTGAATGCCACACACACACACACACACACACACACACACACACACATACACACACAGAGTATGCATTTATATCCAGAAAGAGAAATTTGAAAGTTAAGCAACTTTACTACAGCACTACTCACCATAGGCAAGTTATAGAATCAGCTCAGATGCCCCTCAATGGACTAATGGATATGTATATATATATATACACATATAAATATATATATATGGAATTTTACTCATCCATTAGAAAGAATGATATTCGACTGTTTGAAAGGAATGGAAAGACTTGGGAAAAAATACATTAAAGTAAAGTAAGACAGGTCCAGAAAAAAAGATACATGATTTCCCTTATATGGGGGCGCTAAATATAGCTAACAAACTGGTTAGTAAATACTTTGAGTGATATGCAAGTATATATAAATGTATTAACCGAAATATGGTAGATTCAAGGGAAATATCAAACAGTATAATTCCTTAGAAAGCTGAACTCCAACTTTGAAAAAATAAAACACCAGGAAGTAGGTACTGGAAAGGAGAGGAGTGTAATCAAGGATAAAAGGGTAGACAGATGAAAAGGAGAAGAGGGGGACCATGTTGACAAGGATCCAATGTATATTTTACAAATTAAGAAGAGTAAAGGAAGGGTAGGCAGGGAAGGGCTGGATGAGAATATTGATAGGGGAGACATTGAACAACATATATTGTGTACATATACTGGTTGGTTAAATGGCAACTCCTTGGCATAGCTCTTAAGGACAATAATAAAAAGAAGAAGAAAATTAAACAGCTTTTCCATATCTCTCCAATACCTATAAAGGACTTGAATACAATTACTGACCTAGCTTCCTTCATGAGCAATGTTTTCTCAATTCACACAATGCTGCATATTCTCAAATATAGTAATCCTCTCTATTTCCTCAATAAATTAATCATCAAATTTCACTTCTAAAGGACTTTCACTCCAGAGCACCAGCCTAGGGAACATGACTAAACAAAAGCACAGGGGTTTTATGTTTGTGCTGGTCTTACAGGGGTCATCAAACCACCAGGGCCCCTGTATAGTATGCAATCACTGGAATGAAAGGCGACAATGCTAGCAAGGAGAAGGAAGAGTTGGAGTCTACACCAGGCATTGAGCTTGTGAGGCACTGTTAGGAGGGAGGCCTGCTCAGAACACTTAGGTACCTACTCCTGCATACCCAGCCACAGGTATTTCCAGCCTTCTTCCTTGGAATAAATTATGCTCTAAGGAAATGGCACACAACAGTGGTACCAGCAAATTCAAGTGTTTCCGGCACTCAGAGATAGCCATACTTTCTGAAATTATGTCGTGCATCATTTTAACTAACAAGGTCATCTTCTTTCCATGTATTTATCCAAAAGGGAATTACTGCACAAATTAAATATAGAACATCTTCATGTGTAGTCATTAATGTTTGATCAGCAGTTACTGTAATCCATGAATAATCTAACAAATCATTCTGAGCCATTTGTTTGATTTTTGTCTCATTTGTGATTTAAAAGAAATGTGTCTTCTGGAAGTGGGATGCCTATTTAATACCTCTCTCATCCTTGCACAGATAGTAAAGATATCAGTAAAACTAGACAGGAGCTTGAAGAAAGCAGAGTCTCCATTATCTAGAATTGGCTGTTCAAGTGTGTTGTCAGTTCTAGTTATGAGAACTAAGATTTGTATTAAAAGACAAAATTCCTCAATTTGCTTAGCGTGTGGTAGGTAATTGATGGGCTGATTTTTAAGAAGGATTCTAGAATTTCCTTTGAAACCTTTTTTTAAAGAAAGCTCTTTTTTGAATGTAACTTAATATTAAATTGGGGAGCTGGAGTAAACCACAACATGGAAATCTGGAAGACAGCTCTAATTTATGTTTTCTGCATATGACCTCCTGTAATGAAGAAAGAAAATCATAAAATTAGCTTTTATCTAATGGTCTGAAAGTTTGGTTGTAACACGTGTTACCAAGGACAAAGGGAACATGACTTCAGACTGGTGCTTAGAAGAAGCCTTAACCAAAGTGACTCAACTCAGAGCAGCTGGTAACTGAATCCAGCCACCTTCCTCCTCCACCAGAGAAAACCCTGCCACACTTTGCCTACAGTGTCTGGTGTCAGAGTGACCCAACTACTGGCTCTCATCCCTTTAGGACCATGAAGAGAAAGCCAAGACACACAACCCAGCGCCCCTCCCGTCCCCCACCCCCAGCTGTGGGCCAGAAGGAGACCAAGAATGCTGAAAATTATGAGTCATTGCTTTGAAGTATCGAGAGGCCAAAACAGGACAGAAGGATTTTTCCCCCCCTAATTACTTAAAGAAGAAGAAGTTGCTGAAGTCATGCCTCTTTGCGTTTCAGTTTTAAGTAACTGGAGATCAGAAAGAAGGAAAAAAAAATTAGCCCTGGTTTACCTTTTCAACATTGGGAGAATGTCAGTAAGAATCACTCCCTTTAATGTGCAAGCCAAATTTATTCAAAAAAATATGCAAGATAGCATGTAAAGGAGCAGCAAACAAGTGCTGATCTAAGTAAGATTGTGTGATGACCAAGATAAGCAAGGTAGAAAATGCCAAAGAAGAAAGTGAGGTTTAGACTCTGAACAGAAAATGTCACATGCTTTGAGAGAGGCAGCTCAGGAAGGCATGGGCTGCCCTGCTGCTGCTGCAGAGTCACAGGAACTGAGAGGCTGGGGTGACCTTCAGGAGGGACAGCTTTCTGTGTAACACATTTGCTTATCAGTATTTGGATGATATAAACTTCTGGCAGTGTTCCTTAAATCTAAATATCTTATTATTATTTTTTGAACAGGAGGGTATGTTTATTTGACTCTATTATGTCTAATCTTCTAGAATGTCAGTAGCCTGAAGTGATTGTCCTTCTGACATCATGTTTGTTGAATCATAATGTGCTCTGATGTTACCTATTAAGTGTAATGGATAGCTTGCATGAAGAGGTGATAGTTGTGGACATGGCCCAGGTTGGAAGCAGCAGATGGGGATGAGAGGTGGTGCAGTTCATCCCGAGTTGGTGATGCTCAGTCGTTAAGCTGAGGAGAACAACATAGTCAGCTCCAAAGACAACGTGAGAAGTGAGACTGGCAAAAGATTCACACAATGGGAGTTTGAGGATAATGGAGACATAGTGGGTATGGAGATGAGACGTGAAAAAAAAAAGAATGGTGGATTTGAAAACAGAGCATGAGTCTAAATATATTATGTGAAAAGAAGAAGTCTTAAGTGTTAAAAACTGTAAACAATACTCTTACCTTGAAAGCAAGTTTAATAAACTGGCATAAGAGATAGAGAAAAATGCTATTTTTTTGTCTGTTTCACAAAAAGGGTTGTAGAGATAATGAAATGCAAAGTAGTTAAACAGAAATGAAGGGATGATTCCTTCCTCCCAGGAAACAACTGGGAACAACTTAAAGAGAAAAGTTTTAAGTTGTTGTTAGGATCCTAGTTAAGGCTATGGTAATCACCTATATGTAGACAAATACAGCATTACCCCCTACCAAGGGAAACAGTCATTGCCTTGTCTTTCAAATAGCATACCCACAAAGACACATTACATACTAACAACACCACTAGGTCTGTTTTATATGTGAGAATTTTTAGCACACAGGACTGGCACACCAGGTGAACAGGCTGAATCTGGGTGGGAGCAAAGCTCTATTAGACATTGCACATATGCTCAGCTTCATTGGCAAAGGGTTTCTCTGTGAGAGTGGTGTGTACAATGTTCATGAAGAAGCACATGGCGGTGGCACCCATCAGTGGTGTGGTAGTTGCAAAGGAGTGGACAGAAAGTGTTCAAATGTTTGTTTTTTTTAACAAAAAGGTTTTTTTTTATTGTGAAAATTCCATACAGAGGGGCTACAATTACATGGGCAAGATAATAAATACATGTTAAAAAGTGATCAAGTATAATGATGCCAAAGTGAATCACAAAAACAACTATACTATCTCTATATCATACCATAGGTGGATGTGGATGGTTTGAAGAGGAAACCAATTTTTCCAGAAAGTTGATGGCTTTCATGTTGAACCTGTTGGGTTCTGGAGAACAATTCATCACCCAAAGAGACTGTTGCTTGTGAGAGTAAGCCACATACTACAGGAATAACCGACATACAAAATAAAGTCACAGGCCTACTAACCGGTGAGCCAGCACAGACAAAGAAAAATGTGGGGGTTCACCTTGGGGAAATGGAAGATTTGATGGGGATGGTAGAAACGTTGTAAAGTAAGGCGGACTAGGGAATTCAAATTCCAGAAAAGGTTAGGAAGGGAGGTGAACAGAAAGCCATCTTTGTAGAAAGTCACCCTTGCTCAGTCATGGGAACTGATGCTGAAGCGAAAAGGAGCTAAGAAGAGGTGTCTATGAGCCAAGATTCCTCCACAGTTAAAGACATAATGGCTTAGGGCACAGAAACTAAGAATGGGCAGAGAATGTGGTGAGAGAAAGATGAGCCTCCTTCACACACACACACACACACACACACACACACACACACACACACACACACAATGGATGATGTCTTTGACATTTCGGGCAAAGAAGTTTTATTATAGTAGATCAGAAAGTTCAGCAGCATTTAACACAAAAACAGCGGGACATGGAAAGTCTGTGAGACCCCTCAGTATTTCAAGGACCACTCCAAATTAAAAGCTTTTTTCTTAGCCTCTTCCTCCCAGGAACAGTGCTGCTTACATTATTTAGAACTGAACTAATATTGATAGTTTTATCAAAGAATCAATTAGACACTCGTGGGTGGCACCATTAGAAGGGTTGCTGTGCTTCCAATTCAAGTGCAGGACTTTGAAAGCGGGGCTGAGCCTCTGTAGGAGGTAGGTAAGAGGGGGATGGCAGTTACCCACAAAATGAGAAGCAAATGAGCGGTTTTAAAATTACTCAGTGTGCTGCTGATGTTTTTATGTCTTTTAAAATAAATACCATACTTGTTAGAAGAATACATTCCCAAGGGCACAGACTAAGCCATTCCAGTTCAGCTCTGTGTGGCAGCCGAAGGAGGTTCAGGAAGAGTTAACAGCAAGTCCCATGGGGTCTCTATCAGGCCCCACCGCTCTCAATTTCTCCTTCCTTGTTTTCCCTTCCCATCATCATCTGTCCTATCCTCCCTCAGGTCTGAGGATTTGGCCTCAGTAGAGTTGTGTCAGTCGGAGACTTTCTAGCCAGAAGATGGTCCACGGGAAAGGGAGCCAAGGTGACTCAGTGTGGCATTCCTGGCTTATTGACACTTTCTCCTTGTCGATTCCCAGCCAAGGGGTGCTCAGAAGGACTCTGAGGGTCCTTCAGAGGAGGACCAGTGTCTTCCAGGGAGACAAAGCCATGCAGTTAAGCCATTTCTCTTGGGTTCTATTTACAACTCCTTTCAGCATTGATCATGCTTTTGTTCAGGCAGAATGCTACCATCATTTTCTACTGAACTGACTCTTAACTCCCCCACTCCCCCCCAAAAAAACCCTCTATCCTTGTATGTGTATATGTAATTCAAATGTATTTTTCAAGAGCCATCAACGCATTTACTAGGAAAAAGAGATGGTTTGTTTATAAGACATATGGATATAATTTGTAATCTTTCTTCCAATTTAAATGTTTCTCTGATGTCTTAGGAAGGTAATTGCCCTCAAAGAAGTGAAATGTTTATATATATATATATATATACATATTATATATATACATATTATATATACATTATAAAATAGAATGGTATAATGGAGTAGTATAAGCAAAATGATCTTAGCAACTTATAACCTCCCTTCTTTATTGAATAATTAAAAGCTCAGAAAGAGAGTGATCTCAGGATTTTATGAGAATAAGAAATCCCTTTATTGAGGGCCTCTACCTGCTCTATACTTTGTAAAACTTTATCATGTGGTCCATAATTTATCAAACATCTTTTATTCTACTTAGAGCCTGAATTGTGAGGTTTTTCCAAAGGGTTTTAGTCCCCCTCGAACTCTGATTCACATATCACTGGGATTTCTGATTCATGCCTGATTATATAAGACAGTGAACATATATACATGGACACACACCTTGTGCATTTACAACGTTTTAACTCAACTGCCTCATGAAAGATTAAAATAAAAGATTAGACTCCATTCAGAATGTCACAAAGTCTCAGTTATAAATCAGTTCTCATCATTTGGAAAATGGGTATTTCAGAACTACAGGGGAGGACAGAAGCTGATTTGACATTCACACCATTGCATACCTATTCTCAGGATAGGAAAAAAAAGAAAACAGAAGCAATTTACACATCTGCAAATCTTAGGAAATGGCTTAGGAAATTTGCATGATTTGGGCACATGAAGCCATTTCAGCTCACAAATTCCTTCCTTTCATCTCTGAAGGATGTAGAAAGGGTATAAACATGTTTTTTGCAGATGATGTGAATTATTGACTGGCATAAATAGCAACTCACACTAAATGCTTCAGAAATGTGCTTTTTATTGAGTGAAGATGGCATCCAGGAAAAAAATATATGTAGGAAAAATATTTTATGAGGGTGCATGTGTAGTGTGTATGTGTGTGTGTGTGTGTGTGTGTGTGTGTGTGTGTGTGTATGAGAGAGACGTGTATGTGTGTGTGTGTGTTTTGTAGTTGACATTAAACTTAAATCTCAAATCGACCTTTGTTAACTATTTAATGCATACAGCATGTAGATGAGAGCATTTGTACTCAAAGATAAGAAAGAAGTAAGTATCCCTAGCATTAGGTCACTGTGGTTTCATGTCATTGTGCTTCACTTCAATGACATGAAGGGTAAATTCGGATTTTGTTTTTTACTACCTAAGGGAAACTATCAGGTGTGCACAGCATTTTCAAAATATCTTGCTAGGTAAGCTAAAGTGAACCAATCAGAATTCTATGAGTTAGGGGATTCTAAAGTTTCTCAAAAGTAGAATTTATTTTTTGCAAATAACTTAAGAACTGCGATCTGTACACTGAAACAGGAAAAGTATAAACTAGAGGCACACTTAGCATCCACTTACTAAGTAACTTGCAGGTAAAGCTGACACATCCCATGTATATTAGAAAATAGCATGCCATGTGGCTGGCAGCTAGAACCATGATGAACACTGCTCAGCCAGATTCCTCTAACCAAATCTTTCTACAATGTGAATTGAACTGACTCTCTAAGAAGCTAATGTGAAACTTTTGTTTCAATTGCAATCTACAGTATCTCAATACTTGATTTTGAGAGGCATTTATCCCAGGAAGCGCCTCTTGATGAAATGATGAGTCTTCATGCAGTGACAGTTAAATAGTTCACTTTATTTCAAGGCAAGAGAATAGCAGGTATTGTTTTTGTTTTTCGTTTGTGTTTTTTCTTTCCTTTTTACATTTCAGTTTCTTGAAGCACATCCAGAATGGGCTTTACAAATTTTGAGATGTTTAATCTGTTGTTTGTTTTCCCCTCTTGCCTAACAATAGTGAATTACAATGTTGGATTATAAACCTGGGGAAAATGAAAAGGGATTTCAGCTCTTTCACATCTTATTAGTTTAACTCACCTAATGCCCAGTGCATGATGAACTCTATCTCCATTCTCTCTCTCTCTCTCTCTATATATATATATACAGAGAGTATGCATATGTGCAGCTTATATGCACTAATTCACATATGCACATGCACAGAACAAGAAATAAATGGTTAAGTGTGAATAAATGGATAGTGTATAGCATTATGCCTGAGTTCTAACAAAACCTAACAATATATCACATGCTCTATAAAGCCTCATGTGAAACAAAAAAAATGAAGTGAATTTCATTATCTGTAACCCAATAATTTCCCTAAAATATTTATAAGGTAGAAGAAACCTGGAAATATGAAGACAACACAAAATGCTCCTGGCAGATTTATTTGGAATAGATTCAAACAGAAAACAGCCTCATGTCAATCAACAGCACACGTGGTGGAGTATGATATGTTCATAGGAAGGAGATCTTCCATTCAGCAATGACAGTGAATTACCTGTGGATACATCCAACAAGGTGGATGAAAAGGAAAACACCTGCAGTGTATGATGCCAGATTACATATATTTGTATTCTGTTTAAGAACAGACTCTTCGGGCTGGGAAGGTGGCTCAATGGTAGAGTGCTTGCTTTGCATGCATGAGGCCTTGGGTTCAATTCCTCAGCACCACATAAGCAGAAAAAGACAGAAGTGGCTCAAGTGGTAGGGCACTAGCCTTGAGTTGAAGAGCAGAGAGACAGCGCCCAGAGTTCAGGCCCAACAATCAACCAAAAAAACCAAAAACCAAAACAAAACAAAAAACAGACCATTCTGGGTTTATGAGGAATCGAACCCAGGGCCTCAGGCATGCAAGGCAAGCGCTTCTACCACTGAGCCAACTTCTCAGCCCTTCATTATTATCTTTAAGTTGTTCTACAAAGCTGGTGCCATTTAACAAAGCAGTTTATGAATATGTGATACAAACTATCTGGAGCCAATGTCATCCCTTTCAGCATCTTCAGTCATCCCTCCCTTCCTTGCTTTTTTCCTTGTTCTTCCTAATTTTGTAGAATATACATTGGATTCATGGATGAAGCGTCAATGCTTGATTTGGGTCTGGTTTACTGAACTGGTTTACTTTGCAAAGTTTATGGATCAGATTGCACTTGGTCTTTACAAAATTGTCATCTAATTCATAAACATATGAGTTAATTTCTCAAACTGTGCTTCTAATTCTTTTTTTGAAAATGGAAAAAAAATATACCTTTTTAAGTGTTGGCAGGAAGACTTTTGAAACCCAGAGCTTGTATTCAACATTTGAAGGTAGAAACTGTTGTTTCTACTAACTATAGGACATTGTGGAATGTCTGCTAATTACCTAACAATTGTTTTAGCTCTCCTGGGGTTTGTAGATAGTGATTTTTGTTAATAACACCTTGTATGACCAGAAACAACAAAAAAGTTGTCAAATTAACCAGTGTTTATGAGCCATGTTTCTTCTTTCTTTTCTATTTTTTCCCTCTATCAATCCTCTTTTCTCTTTCCTCTGCAGTTTATTTCTACAAACTGACCAATAACATAAAATATATTAAATCTTACAATATGAAAATTTTAAATACATATTTCAAATATATATGTGTATAAATATAAATATGCATGATATCTATCATATATATTATAAGTCATTTATGTGTATGTATGTATATTTGTATGTATGTATGTATGTATGTTTCTATCTATGCATCTATTTATGTGGAATGGTTAAAGTGAAAACAGGAGTTGTTTGTAAAACTAAGGTGTATATTGACAATGAGCCAAGTCCAACTCATTAATTAATTAATTCATTTGAGGCATTTTGAGGCTGATTTTGTAGCATATGATGTACTCAGAATTGAGGTTACCAAGAGCAACACGTTTTGCCTGTCATAAAAATTTATGTGATATTTATAAGATGATTTCTTTGTTGCTTTGTATATCCCTCCCCCACGATATAACCCCTGCTTTCACTGTATTGGATATTGGTATAATTTGTGGAGGGGAAGGGAAAAAACAAATTGTTCAAATAGGGATACAGGTGGACCCATTGCAACAATGAAATGTACAAATCATGTCAAAAAAGAACTTTACAACTTTGGCGGGAGGTGAGGGAGGTGAGGGGTTGGAGTGGGGTGTGTGATGGGGGGAGATGGGGGGAATGGGAAAGGATAAGAAGGGGAAACAAAGGAGGACACAACAATGCTTGATAAGAAATGTACTCATTACCTTGCTCATGTAATTGTATGGTATTTTCACAATTAAAAATGAATTTATATGAGACACTTCAAGAAACACTGAGTTACATTTAAAATGTGCTATTGCAAAATATATACAAGAACAATTAGAATAAACACTGAGAGCTTTAGAGCACTAAATGAGGTGCTTGACCAAGTTAGAAATGTCAGCTAGCTAAAATGTCTTTTATACTTCAAGGTTGGTTAGTTAATTTTTCATTGTGGTGGGTAACATAAAATTTATCATCCTGATGACATTGAAAGGTTAGTCTTGTTGACAGCCTCTCATCCTTGGTCAACAGATGTCTAAAACTTTGTCCTCTGACAAAGTAAACTACATACAGAATATACCATTTCTTGTCTTCCCTGATCCCTGCAGATACTATTTTATATAAATCATGGAAGAATTAATGGAATTATTTTTATAAATTGAATTTACATAAGTATTATCTCATATAGAGTATTAACTCATATAAAACCATTTTTAAAATTATTGCACTATTTATTTTTATTATTTGTAGAAAGCATCACTTTATTAAGCTTCTAGTTGAGTCAAAAAGCCAATGATCTGCAGAACTTTGAAGGAAATTTATTTAATTGCTAAGATTTTAAGGAAGGGTTTTATACCCAACCCCATTTTTTGTCTTTTTGGGAAACCCAGAGCTGAGGAGATGCATTACTGGCTTCATTCATCATCATGTTCTTGCTTTACTTTAATTTTGCAAAAGAAAAATAAAAACAAGAGAATATCTAATTGTCCTCTTAGACCACTGGCTCGCAGGAGAACTTCTAAGGAGATTTCTATGGATGGTTTCTTATCTTCTCTTTCAAAACAGCTCCTCTCTTCCAGTGACCAATATCTCAAAAAGAGAGAAGCATGCAAACTCTTAGTAACAGAAAACATTTGAGGACAGAAAGATATTGTGTCCACTTAGCACATTATGGTGGAATATAAAAACAGTAAAATAGTATTTTATTAGTAGATTTCAATTCAAATTTGTGAAATTTACCCATTTCTAATGAACCAGTATTCACAGACATGAATGTCAAGGATATTTAATGTGTCCCCATTTGTTCTATAATTCATTTAGAAGTATGTAATATGTTTTATTAACATTATTGTTAATGGCTCAAGCAAATTGAAACAAAAGTTCAAAAGATACCTTAAGAGTACTTGTGAAAATTCTAGAATGACAAGTGCCTTTTCCGGGAAAGATTAGAAGCTTATTCGAACAGAAGGCCATACAGCTAAAGGAGTAGATGTATCAAGAACAGAGAACTGAACAATTGTTGAGCACTAAGGGTTCAGCTTGAGAATCTGACTGTGTACTAGTGTCACCAACTGAGACTAAAAATATGAGAGTGTGGGAAGTGTGTTGGAGGAAAACTGAAATGTCTACCCTGACACTTGTTGCCTCCGATGCATCGAGCAGATCTTTCACAGGTGTGAGTCTGACAGGGGAGGGAGGTGTGCTCTCCACCTGGACTACATGGAGGACTTCTCGAAATCAGCAATGCACAGCCGTAATGTTGAGTAATTCTGTGGCTAAGAGAAAGTTAACACTATGGGCGGTTACTTAGGAGTTCTGCTTTGGGAACCAGTGCTCTCTGCCTTTCATCTGGACGACATCATTTTCTAGGCTGTGATGAAAGCCGGAAGATTGGCTAAGGATAACCAGAGAGTACGCATCACCCACTTCATGTCTTCACCCTGCGGGAATCCCTGGGATGCTGGCTTCAGGGGATATATTATCCATCCTCTGGATTTTGTGACTCCTAGCCACATGGGTTACTGAGAAATTGCTGGAACAGGGACGGATTGTATAAGTGGGGTATTTATTCTCTGAGCCCACTCTGTGCTGGGTCCACAGATCATTGAAAGTTGAGTGTCAACCTCTATGGAGGACCATGAATCAGCAGGGCTGGTCCTCCACTGTTCATTGCGCCTTAGCTGCTTCCATTCGAGACTGTTCTCTGTGTGCCCCTGGGTGGCGGGCACCTGTGCTAAGTTCTCGAACATTCTGAGTAGAGGCAGTGTGGAGTCCGTTTCTTGCCCACGTCCACCCGATGCAAAACACAGGGTGAGCTGAAAGCTAGAGATGGAACTCCAGGAACTGATGGTCATTTCCAATAGCTATGGGGAGCGGGGTATAGTGGGTAGGGTGGTGGCATCAGAGGGAGTAGATTTACTGTAGGACACAAGAAGGGGCACAGTATTTGGACGTCATCAGAAGAAGGGGCACAGGGTGGTAGAAGGCTTCCTGCTCTGCCTGGAATGTTGCACCAACAGCCGAAGTCAGAGGACAGGGCCCAGGAAGGGAGGCAGGTGGAAAAATGAAGAGCAGGTTATTTGAAAAAGTTTGAAGACATTAAAACAAAGGAAAAGAGAGTTTGGAATTTATTCAAAAGAAAACGTGTGGAATTAATCAATGGATGTTGGCAAACGCTTGGAATGGAAATTAGCTCTGCTCTATTCCCATGGTTATGAAAGAATACCGATAGTATCACCAGTAGATTTTCACAGATGTAACGGCAATACGGATAACCCCAGCTCATGAGGTTCGGATGTGTGTTAGTCACTGGAAGAACCACCAAAAGTTAAGTCTTGTTTTGTTTTTCCCAAAATGATCCAAGGTGTTAAAAAGCTATGCAAGATGTATAAATAGTCAAAATGCATCACAATGGCTATTCCTGGTCATCAGAAGAAAGGAGATATAAATTGTAGTACATTTAATATCAAAGCTCAATAGTGATAGGCATTGTTGGCAAGGAGATTAATATATTCATTTATTTCAGGTCAGGGTCAACTTGCATGTTTTGTGAAGATCAACAGGACAACGATCAAAATAAAAGAAACCCATAAAAGGATCACATAACAAATTGCTGATAGTAAAAAGCAAACCAATTAAATTGCTATTTTAAGAAATTATTATTTAATATACTAAATAATGTCATATTTAGAGAAATAAGTCCTTCTATTTTTATGTTGCTTTCTTTTATGTTACTTTCACATCTCAGATTTCATTTATTACCTCCCGTTTTCAATTTTAGTGTGTATCATATAATTTTTAATGAAAAAAACACAAAACACCTCTTTGCCAGCCATCTGCTTGTCCTCAATACCTATCTAAGAGAATAAACAAATAATAAAATTATCTAAAGGGAAAGGCTCACACCTTGATCATTCATACACAATTTTTTAGTTGATTGACAATTTCAACAGAACAACACTTCATAATTTTATTAGTAAATACATTTTCAAAATACTACTTTCCAAATATACTTTGAAGTTTGGCTAAGTGAAAGCATACATATGAAGAATTGGGAGGAAGATGTAAAATCTACTCTTCCGAGCTGTGTCCAAATGATTCCTGGATGAAGTCAGATTGCCAGAGATCTACATATCTGGACATCATTTAACGTCCTTCCTTTCCCCCTTCTCCAAAAACTTGGGCTCCACAATGATGTCATTGCTTTATCTGGAAGGATATTTTAAAAACTAATCACAAGAAGATGTTTTCAAAGATGATATTCATTATGGCAATAAGTATCTATAGAAGACTTGAAAACCATTTTCTTTAGTGCGTACAGCAAGCCTTTAATTTTCTATCCACAGGTTTACTTTCCATTCAGGGCTCTGTTCCTCTCTTCTGCTTAGATGTTTACAGCTGAACCTGAACCTGAATCTGTTAACCAGTGCAATGACTTCATAGGCAAATTTTATGGATTAACTGTGCTCAGAGCATCTTACTTTTTGAAATTCATGTTTACTTGCCTCATCTTCTTAATTTTGAACCACATTTTGTCCTATTTCTTTCAAAGAAGCAAATTTTTAGAATTACTTCTCATGAAATGTCAATCTAAGGATATACATAAAGCAAGGGAAGTTTCTGGCAAGGCATAGAAGCAGGAAATAGGTGTGGTGGTGGTGGTGGTGTTTGGGTCTGTACTATTTCTCCCCTCCTTGCTTTCCCTAAGATGACTTCCCAATCAATCAAAGAAGCCGTCAAACCCAGGCTGTGTTTGTGGAATAGAAGGCTGGCAATTAACCTGATTTAATTTGATCAATTGAAAGAGTCAACCTGGATAATTCAGCCTGCTTATTTAACTTTGTCAATATTGATGGGATTAACTGACACGCAGCCCAAATCCCTCCCCTCTTCTTTCTTCTTTTGCTTCATAGAATTGAAAAGTAAAGGAGGGAAGAGAGAGGAATGGAGTGAAAGGAGGAACAAAGATGAAAGAAAGGTAAAAAAGAAAGAAGGGAAAAAGGTATCACCCGAGAAACACAGGAAAAATGGAAGGAGGGGGAAGGAGCAAAAGAGGGAGTGTAGGAAGAAATGACAAAAAGAAACTCTGTTTACATTTCAGGTACTGTTAAATATCTAAACATAAAGGACATAGAGATATCTGAGAGCTTTCTGTTATTTTTTCTGATGATTATGTATAGATATATCTGAGGTCAAATGGCACAGTAAGAAAGAGTGTGAATTCAGAGGACACCAGTTGACATCTCTCTCTCTCTCTCTCTCTCTCTCTCTGTGTGTGTGTGTGTGTGCTTTCTCCATTGATCCTGCCTAATTATTTTCTCATAGCTCAGTTTGAATCAGGGTTGAAGTAAGCATGAGCAGTTGTCTGAAATAGATTGGGACACAGAGTTTGCACATCATGGCATGTGCTCTTCAGAAAGGCACTGTTAGTAAAATAGTTTAAATATTGGGGAGAAAACCACAAATATAAAACTTAGAAAAGACGAGAATTAAAACAACCTTAAAACTTTATTTCCCAGGCACTGTAACTTTTCTTTTAGGTGATCTGTTTTGTGCATTCTGATATAGTTAAAACTCTGTATGATTTTTATAACTGATAACAATTAAAAGGACATCTAGTTATAGAGATACAAATAAATTCCTCTGAGCAAAAGGATTCACATGCCTGTCTAGCCACTTACCTTCACTGAAACAGCTGGCTTTGCATCTGCTTGTGAATACAGTTGGAGCTTTCAATATACCTGTCTAAGAGTTTAGCACTTTCAATTCTACTTTGAACGGATCATAGTACCTTATTCTTTCATTAGTTAAAAGGCTAAATGAAACATTCAAGATGTATTTATTTTAATATCTATATGATTTCCATTGTATGATTTTAAAGAAAATCCTTCTTCAGCGACAGTTTATTTTGCTCTTGATAGTGCTCCTATTTTAAACATCCTATTTAGAGCATTTAGTAATAGAATATGGATTTATTTTAGCCACCATTTTCTGGGTATTATATTTTTCAGTTGGACATCTTATGGTGGAGAAACAGGATGCACATATCTGTAGACTACAGAGTACTGAAATAAAATATCTCATTCTACTGAATGAGTGGAAATAGGAAACATGTTTCCATAAATCCTATTAGTAAACAAGAGACATTAAACAAACTTTATGAAGTTGTAGTGATTATTGGCTCATAGTAGTGAAGAACAGAATTCAGGGAGAGTGGTTACTGTCCAGAGTACACGGCTGGCTAAGAATGAAGCATCAACAACACAATTTTTACTTTGCAAGTGTCAGTATGCAGAGACTAGAAATCCTTTGTAATTGTTGGAAAAGCTGCCTTAGTCAAACGACAGAAAATCCATTTTACACTAAAATGTGTTTACATTTATGCTTGAGATTAGAAGGGAATCATGATGTAAAAATGCATCAAAAGCAAGTCCTAGAATCCATGTTTAACATATTTGAAGGATGCAGATGTATTCATTATTTATTGTGATAGTGTCGCTTGATTAGGAAACTTTATACATCCATCCATAAGTCAGAATAGGGTTTACCAATATATTTTTCATTTCTTAATTTTACTTAGTCTCATGATATAATAGATACTTACTATAATGTTTCTCTAATCAGAGTCTAGATTTAGCTGAATATTTAGAAGCTATCTGAGTCTGAAATAAAATTTGTGTGGGCATTTTATATTTTTATTACTAATTATGTTATCATTATAATTTGAGTGCATTTCTTCTTTAGGTTTATAAGAATTAATTTTGGAAAATTCCACACATAACTGAGGTATAAATGAAACATTGTCAAAGAACATTCTGATAAATTTGAAGAATTCTTAGTACAGGGAATTTTCCTTATAGATGAATGTTAGCTTTACATTTGTAAATTATGTTGTATAGGTTATAAGATATAGATTAGATTAACATAATGATTAGGTTTTTAAATATTTATTTAGGTAATTTTGCACCACTAAACTTTATATAACATTAAGACCCTTAATGGTTTTATTAATAAAAATTATGGGAGTAGGGAAGGGATGAGAGTCTTTAAAATTTACATGAATAGGATTTTGAAATTAAAGAAATATAGAGGTGTTAATATGTAGAGGCCATAGTCTTCCACATTCATTCAGACCATGGATGAATAGAGATTAGCAGGGAAACAAAGATAGACAGTCTTACAGGAAATCTCTCCTGTTTCTCATATGCTTCTCATAATTCCAGAGGGTGAAGTTCTATTCAAACTATATTATTAAGTGTATGTAGTGTCAGAATTTAGTGCAAAGCCAGTATTTGAGTCCTACTACTTCTTGTGGTATATGGTTCACTATCTATTACACAGTTAAATAGGATATTTCAGAACACTTTTCCTCTCAACATTCCTTCTACTCAACCTATTTGGATGCTAACATTTCAATCTATAGTTTGCAAATAAAATTTGTCCTTTTAAACCTTGGCAGTAAAATGGAACCCTCCTTTTATAGCTCACTTTCAATATGTGAATTAAAATATACTTTAGTTCTCCTGGTTGTTGAAAGTGAACATGCCTAGTTATTTTAGAAAACAAATGAGTAATAAATATTTACAAATGAGTAAATATTGACCACTAACAGATACTATAATTAAAGAACAGGAACATCAAACCATCATGAACACATGTTATGAAGCAGGAGGAAAGGTGCGGGCAGGACCTGTTCCACTTGGTTTCGTAGTATCACATTCTCTCATTGCCTCTCAACACTTACTTTGTCATGCACGAAGAAGTAGAATTAGCATAAACTGAGTTTGCCCTTCCCAACACATTTTTCTTAATTTGATATCACAAATTCATTTTGAATAATTAACCTAATTTTTGTCTAATGCTTCAAGACTCAAATAACATTTCCTAGGATCAGAGTGCAAGCGCCAGGGATAATTTTAATATAAACTGCCAAGGAATTTACAGTAATCACTATGCCACTTCTCACATTTTTATCACAGAGGTGACTTTGAATGCATTCAGGTCCTTAGATAGTCCACTTCATTAATGCAACTTCATGACTGCTAGAAAACCATCCTTACATTGATTTAAACCAGCTGATCCACGTATTGCTCACTAGAACAGTGACAATTTAATGCATTCCTTTCCTAGGTAATACAGTAGTCATTTTCATCTTGAAGAATAATCCCCGGTATTGCTGTCTGATCTTGTCCTGTGCTCTTTTATTTTTGTGATACTGTTTCCGTGTCAGAGTTTGGCCATGTCCCTTTCAACCTGACCTGTGCATACGTTCTTCTGATTGAGAATAAGCAAACTGGAACTAATGTGTCTCCTTATACAGACTTTGCAATAATCTCAGTTTTCAAAAATAAAATTACATTAATATTCATTCAAAGCATATTCTGCTAAAGGCTGCTAAGGGCTGATTGCTGATCACTGATTCTTCCTTTTCTTTCTTCCTTTCTTTCTTCTTTCCTTCCTTCCTTCCTTCCTTCTTCCCTCCTTCCTTTCTTCCTTCCTTCCTTCCTTCCTTCCTTCCTTTCTTTCTTTTTTCTTTCCTTCTTTCATCTTCCTTTCCTTCCTTCCTTTCTCTCTCTCTTTCTTCCTATCTTCAAACAGTAAATTGCATGTATATTTTTAGCAAAACACAATCAGAACACAAGCTCTTTTTGTCAGACTGGCGGATATGAAATGACCTATCACTGTGGTTTTAATTGTTTTTATCCCCCTATGTTTTAAATTTATTTTGTATTAAATTGCTTCTGTATGCATATTGAGTATTTATATTGAGTTTGGAATTTTAATAGAGAATTTTCAAATTTTTATACATTTTGAACCAAAAGGTAATCTTAACCATCGCAACAATGAGATATACAAGACACTATGTCGAAAAACAAACTTTACAATTTAGGCAGGGTGGGGGGGTGGAGGGAATGTAGCTGAGGAGATGGGAGGGAAGGGATGGTAGGGGAAAAACAAAGGAGGAGGCAACAATGCTGGATAAGAAATGTATTCATTACCTTGCACATGTAACTGTAACCCCTTTATACAATATTTTCACAATAAAAAACTTAATTATAAAATAAAAATAAATAAATAAAAGAAATCAAATGGAGTTTACCATTGATGTCTTGGTTTCTTTGTTAAAGAGTTACGTTGCTTTGTATAGATAACCCTAGGGGTCCTCTATTTTCTGTGTTCTGTATTTTCTGTGTCCTGTATTTTCTGTGTTCTGTATTATTTTCGAATTATATTTCCCAAGATCCCTATGGGGTCAAGATGAACAACCGTAAAAGTCCTGTTGATTGAGAAAACACAGGATGTCTCCAGATTCTACATGAATCCCATTCCATTGTTGCCGTGTCATTATTGCTTCATCATAAAACACAAAAAAACAACAGCAACAAATGTCTTTATGAAATAAACACATGCATTCTCTTAATATCAACCAATATTCTGACACCAATTGGGTGTTCCACAGTTAATCTCATTCCAGACTAACCTCTCAGAGTTAATGAAAGGGTTAGGGGAAGAGTAAAGTCCTTGAGGTGACTCGTGCTTCAGATGACAGCCACAAAAGGGGTACGGAGATACTTACGCATCAAGGGCAGGTGCTCCCACGCTTGAAGCTTGGGCATACCCAAGAGCTTACTGATACGAGAAACCCAAGAAAAGACCACACATGCTGATTATTGGAGTATTATGAAAAGGACAGCCCATCAGTGGTCCAAGAAGCACTGCTAGGAACCGCTGTTGGGGCCAAGAGCTGAGGGAAGCCCGACTTTCTCTGGAAAGAGTGTCTCCCTTGTGATGCTCACCCACATGAGCTCTCAGAGCCCGGAATTTGTAAGTGTAGAGGTGATGTGCAGAGGTGTTGCAGTTATATAAGCCAGGTACCGGAGGACATTTCTTTTTGAACTGTGTCTCCCCTCTGCTCCCAAAGTTACATAGTCTATTTCCAACATAATGTCTAGTGAATGTCCCTGCTGCTTTAGTTCATCCTTTGTCACATTGTCACAATTTTTCTTTTTTTGGTCAGTTGTGGGGCTTGAACTCTGGGCCTATGTCCTATGCTCTTCAGCTCAAGGCAAGCGCTCTATTGCTTGAGCCTCAATGCCACTTTTGGTTTTCTAGTGGTTTATTGGAGATCAGAGTCTCACAGACTTTTCTTCCGGGTCTGGCTTTGAACCATGATCCTAAGATCTCAGCCTCCTGAGTAGCTAGGATTACAGGCTTGAGCCACCGGTGCCCAGCTACAATACATTTTTATAATCCAATCTTCAGCACTGCTCCTCCCAGATGTTGGTGGTCTTGAGATTTGAGGTGACTAGCTTTACCTTAGCACTGTCGAGCGCGTTCATTCTATTAGCCTACATGCAGATGAACAGAAAGAGGTTTGCTATGAACAGGAAGATATTCCCATTGCTCAGGAGATCCAAGGCTACAAGTAGTTCAGTGCCTGCAGCTGGGGACAGAGAGCAACTTAGTTGTCTTTACACCAGAGCTGACAACATTTGATGCCAACATTTCTCTTACATGCTTCTTTGTGGGCACCAGCCTTCCTCCGATCCTGCCTCCCTCATGCATAGTGCTGGGAGCAAGATTTTCCCAGCTCATCCTACTCAAGCTCTAAGTGGGGCTCAGAAGCAGATCAAGCTTCACCTTTCTCAAAGTAAGTCACAATCTCCTTATCTTTCTTCCTCAGTTTAGAACATTTAAGTTCTTAGAAGCATAGAACTCAGGGAAGAAATAAGAAATTATGATCCCTTGAATGAGGCCTTGATCTTACAGAGATTTATAGTCTCCAAGAGACACACACATTTTTTTTAAATTGTCATGAACAGTAGTATCTTGCCTCTTCAGGGAGAAAATGTATCACTATCAAATTGTTACAATTTGTATGATGTCTCTATAGAACTGTAAAATAATCTAGTCAAAAGCAACCACAATTGTACATGCCTATGTAATCACCCAGAGGTTTTGCTTAGAAAAACTCCAAGTATTTCGCTTTCACTAAAAGAGCATCTAGTAATTTCTCTCTTCTTTTGAACAGTTTAACCCTTCATGCTGAAGCTAATCTCTGAAAATAATTCTTTTGTTAGACCAAACCAAAGGTCAGTCTCATGAGGTTTGGCCCTCTTAGCTTCCTAGGTGCAATTGAATGTAAACTAACCATAAAGATACTTTCTAGTTGATTCTGGGGTTCTAAATCAATGCTACTAAGCTGACCCAAAATAATCTATGGCTAGAAGTATTATGGAGTGGAGTTTAAAAACCTTCACTAGTTTGTATTATAATACCAGGAAAATGAGCTTAGAAAACTCTATCCACCATATTGCACATGCATTAGGTGAAGGTCCTCAGACTGGTTAAAGTGAACAATGCATCTGGAAGTGAGCATTGTCACCACCAAGGAGACAGATTCTGTGAGATGTGTACTTAATACTGTTTTGGGAAATACTCTGGGTCTGTACATAAAGCCAAACTTGTTCTCTACTAGTTGGCTTTTCAGAGCTGAGTAAATGAGAACAATTATAAAATATAAGGTATTGGGTGTCAAGCCAAATTGCCCAATTATGTACTTTGCTAATAATGAAGAGATATACTTAGTAAATGCATCTGAACATCTACAACAGAATTTCCATAAATGATTAAAAGATGTGCTAAATCTATTGCATTCTGAGGCACCAGTGACAATCAGATATTATTTTTTTTAAATGGGGCTTTCTTATGTCATCCAAGTACGAACTCCAGAGATAAAGAGATGTTCCTGTCTCAGTCAATAACTGAGTAAAAACTCCATGGTATTTATATATCTCACTTCTGATCCATTCACCCATGATAGGGCCTGTGGGCCGTACCATGACTTGGTTACTCTGAACTACAGTACATATGGGTGTTCGGGTGCCTTTCTTGTATCTTGTCATGAAATCTTTTGAATAAATGCCTTAGGACTTGTATCACCAGATTGAAGGAGAGCACTACGTTTAGTCTTTTGAGGACTCTTCATCTTGAATTCCATACTGGTTGCACTAATTCATATTTTTGTCAAGATTCTGCTGTGACGACAGAGATCTAGTTTAGGGGTATTGAGAGCTTGGAAAGTTGGACCCGGTGTCCAGAGCTAGGTAAATAATGCCAGCTCAGAAGCTGAATCCGGAGGTTATTTCTAAGAATCAGCAGGGCAAGTCACAGCCCCTGACCTTTCCAGGAGTACCTGAGTTTACCTCCATTATTGCAACATACACTGCAAAGTTCACATCAGAGATTCAGGTAAGCTCCTGCCTGGAGAGTAATAACCTGTAGATGATAGTGCCTGAGTGACAGTGGGAAATGTATTATAATAATTCATTATATCAGAAGGAAGAAGAGGAGAATGTTCCTTGAGAATTCTGTATTGACGTTCATCTATCTTCCATTATTAAAACTAATTAAGTGTTTTCCAGCCATTAAAAGAGCAAAGATTATTTACCTTCTCAGTTTACTTTAAAATATTTTAATGCCATTTTGATTAATGAGTTAACCAGTCGTAGTTTTTTCAGGTGCACAGGTTTTTATCTTAAATAAATACCCTGTTTCCTCTGACAATTCTTTAATTTTGACTCTTTAAGATTGTATGCTAAATTAAGAAAAACAGATGAAGTGTTTGCATATCTTTTATGCCTCAGAATATTTCTCAGATTTTGTCAAGATGTGCTTTTACCAGAGAGAGAGAGAGAGAGAGAGAGGGAGAGAGGGAGAGAGAGAGAGAGACAGAGACAGAGACAGAGAGACAAAGAGAGAAAGAGAGAGAGGGAGAGAGAGGCTAGATGTAATTAGTTTCTTTGCTGAGTTCAGTCATCTTTAACTCACTTCAACATTCTTGTAAGAGTTACATGGGAGAAGTTGTGAAACGAAAAGAGACATTCAGTCAGTGCTCAAGTTTGAGTAGGAAAATATTATTGTATTAGTCTGCTTGGCTGCCATAATGAAATACCACAGACGTATTGGCTGGACAGTGGAAACTCATTTTCCCACAGTTGTGGAGATGTCTAAGATTGGGGTGCTGGCAGGGCTGCTCTCTGGCAAGTTTGTGTCCTTGATCTGCAGAGACCTACCTGCCTTCTTTGCACCATAGCCTCCCACTGCTCTTTTTATGATGATTAGAAGTCCATCATTATAACCCTACTTTACCACATTTGGCTGTGGGAAGACTGAACTCTTAAATACACAGTATTCACTCTGGTGGCATGCTATAGAATTAAGTTATAAAGTTTTGGAAATAAATTCCCCAATGCTAAGAATAGCTTATGAACAGTCAGATCACTGACAAATCTCCAGGGGACCATGCCATAGATGGAATAATTTCTGAAATTGTTATATAAGTAATTGTTAGGGACTGAACTGTGTCTCTAAAGTTCTCATGTTAAAGGCCAAGCCAGTCCTCTTAAGATTAAAAGCCCAAACACTACCATTCCCTGTTGTTCTGATCATATAGGCCCGACCTCTATTGTTTAGCCTATTAAAAATCTCTTATTCTGTTGCCATTAACTCTTCTTTTGCTCAGTGCCTTCACCAGCCAAGTTCCTTCTCACTTCTTGTTTCAAACAGCACTAAATTTTCCAGCCTCTTTCTACAAAAGGATCTGGAAAGTGCTGTTTCCCTAAACTTCAGTGAACCTTTGTGCAATACATTCAAGAGTCAAGGCTATTTCTAACTTCTACTAACTATATTCCTGTGATGTATTAAGTGCTTGCATATATAGGAGATGAGCATATATTTACTGTATGAACTGAATACATTGCTGTGAGAGAATTTATTTTAAAAGTCTGAGTCTATCTCCTATCTTAGCTAACATGTGCTTTCCCAATTTGATGCATATGTTATATGTTCTACCTCCAATACAAATGCATTAAACAATAAAACCTTACTATCTCAACTTTACGTGAAGGCCAGAGGCAGAACAGTTTTAGTAATTTACAGGGAAAGTCAAGTGAGGTCACAAATTAAAGTCCATCATTCTTACCTGTGAGCCACCTAATTACAAGTTACTGAAAATCCTTAAAGCAATATAGTTGGTTAGAGAATGGAGATAATAAATGTCTTCACTCGTATAGAGGTTCTGTGAGAGCTACTGAAATAATACATGTGAAGAATTCTCCCAGTATTATTCTGGCACGTCAGTATTGTTATTAAAATGTCCTTCCATATCTTGTTTTATTAGACTTTGTCTCTGTTATAATCAACTTGGGAGTGATGGGGGTAGAGGTCCAGAGAGACTCACTATGGCTCACAGTTTCAGCACCAGTCCATCCGGATTCAGTGCTTTGGGCTGAGGTAAGGCAGAAAGCCACGGTGTGGGTACATATGGAAGGCATGCTGTCCACATGGAAGCCAGGAAGAAGGGAGAAACAGGAAGCACTATCAAAGGCATGCCTCCTTAAATGACCTACTTCCTCCAGCCAGGTCCCATCTCTGAATAATTCTATCCCCTTTTTAATCCATGGAGGGTTTAATCTACTGATTAGTTCAGAGCCTGGCACTTCAGTCACTTTTCAAAAACCCCTCATCTGGCAAGGATGGAAGCCTACAGAGATCACTGGCCATGCAAAGCCTCCAGGTGGGTATTGTTCATGGAGCCTATGGATGGTTAGGTGTATTAAAGTCCTCATTGACTTTTACAATCATCTTACCACATCAAGACTATCTTCAACTGCTGATAGGAGAAAAATCTCACCATGATATATTATCTTCTGGAACAAAAGTTGAAGGGTAAGCAGTTGAGGACAGTAGAAGTGAGGACAACATGTACAATGTCAAGAAACCTAAAGAAAAGAGCAAGTAAAATGACAACCAAACTGGATTTCACCACACTACCCAGAAGCTATCACTGCTAACAGAAGGAAGAGGAGATCGAGGCTCCAGCCTTCAAAGCTTGTTGTGCAGTACAGGCTAACATGCCCATATGCTACAGACAAATGGAGGGAAGAGGGCTTCCCCCCCAGAACCCTGCATGAGCGCAGGCACTTGAGTATGATGGCCTAGCTACCTTCCAAACTATTACCTTGAAAACTTTTATAGAAGAAGAATTGCATCCTTTTGAATACAGGGTCAGACCTTCAAAATACGGGAGACACACATTTGAGGACAAACGCCAATCCGAGCTAATATAAAAAGGCAGTTTCAAGAGAAAGAAATACTTGTCATTGGAAACATCATATGCAACACTTCATTTATTTTATTTTTTGAATCCTGAAATAGAAAATTGAAAAGAGGGAATAATATTTTCTTTTTTTTAAGGCTACCAAGAATAAAGCCTTTTCTCATTGGTTAAAGAGAGGTAATAAGCTAAAATAAGAATACATTGACCTTATTCTTGAACCTAACTGCCTCTAGGAAAAAAAAGTACTTCTTTTAAAGTGAACCTAAGTTCAGTTATTTTTACAATCACTGCCTTTTTGTAGACCTTGTTATCTTTCACGTTTTACCGAAAAGAGAAATGACTAATTGTAAGACAATGTTTAAACCTGAATACATGGACAGAGCTTGTGTCTGTCAACGTTCTTGAAAAGGAATTGCTCTGTTGTTTTGAACAGGACAGGGAAATTGACTCTTTCATTTGATCAACTGAGCATATAATTTTACAAACATCACCGAATTCTGTGTGTACAAAAGGTGGTACTATAGTAACCTGCACTCACACTGTCACCACTACACCTAGCTCCTTTAAAACACCTGATGTTATCATTCATTAATAATAATAATAATAAACACTGATTCATTAAAAACACCATGTTTTTTTTATAATAGGACAGTGTGAAAGGCAGATTTTGAAAATATAAGAGTAACTAGTTTATCATGTCTGAGTCAATATACTACAGCAAGTAAACCAGAAATATTTGGTGAATGTGGGTGTCTCTTTTATGCCTCTATATTTCTTATAAATTCCGATTTTATATTCATGACCATCTCTATATAAGTAGAATCACAAAGGAAAAAAATTATTAAAAAAAAACGCCATGATTTTTTTTCTTTTTTAATACTTGTTTTCTTTTACAGTTTTACTACATTTTGAGTTTGAAGTTTTATTTTGAGTTTTTTTAAAGTAAATATTTAACTTTAGTTGCAGCTTACCATAACATAAGCATCTCATATTAGGAAGTATTTATTTTAAAGAGGTAAAGTCACTATATAATTTGTCTGTTTATGCTACTGGGAGTTGAACTCAGAGACTTACCCTCATTAAACAGGCATAGTCTGACTTAAGCCGTGCCATCTGCCCGTTTTTGCACTACTTATTTTTTCTAATAAGGACTTGTATTTTTGCTTGTGGAGAGTCACAGACTGCCATCGTCCTACCTAGGGCCTCTGGCGGGGCTGGGATTACAAAGCACACTACTAGACCTGGATTAATAAATTATTGAGATGAGATCTCATTAATTTTTGCCCAGGATGGCTTAGAAACAAACTCCTCCTGGAACTTTATCTCCTGAGCTGCCCAATTACAGGCATGTGTGACCAGGCTGGCCTTTGTCTTTTGTCTTAAAATCACTTGGATGGTATTGGGGCATTTTCAGCCCTCTTTTGAGTGGGGAGAGGTACTGGGAATTGAACTTTTGTCTTTGTTATGCTAAATAAGTGCACTACCACTGAAGTATATACTTAGCCCTGACCCCACCCACTCTCTGTCCTCAACTCACTTTCCAGCCCTTTCTTGTGTTCTGACACATTAAAGTACACCAGGCAAAACTTGTGTGTGACCTAATGCAGCCCAAGCATTAATTATTCTCTAGTGTTTTGATAAAATCCCAGTATATCATATTTCCAACATCACAGTATCATGTAGAATTGTTACACGGCTCCTGAAAACACTCTGTCCCCACCCAATCCTTACAAAACCCCTGTCAGACACTGATTTTCTTATTGTCACCCTAGGACTTCTAGTCTGTGGTTTTCCTTTGTTCCAGCATTTTCTTTCATAAAGAATAACTTACTTTTTTCTCCCCATTCAACTATGGGGGTATGAATTAAGGCTCTCAGTTTGCTTTTTGCTCAAAGCTAGTGCTCTATCACATGAGCCATATTGTACTCTCAGGTTTTTACCGGTTAATTGGAGATAAGATTCTCATGGATTTGTTGGCCTGCCCTGGCTTCCAACTGCTATCTTCAGATCTCAGCCTCCTGAGGAGTTAGGATTACAGGAGTTAGCCACCAGCACCTAGCTAGGAAGTTACTTTTAGTGAAGTCTGACATAACTCCTTTTTTCATCAGTTTGGATTTGTAGATAAAAATCAGGATCACATAGAATTTTCTCTTCTTTTTAATAAAGATTTGTAGTTTTCATTTTGTATATGTCTGTGACTCATGTGCTAATTTTTGTTTGGAATGCATCTCCATCTTAGGTTATTTATTTATTTATTTTTGTTGGTTCAGACTTTCAATTAGTCCTGTGTTATTTGTTGAAAGGACTGTCCAGCTATGTCAAAAAAAGAACTTTATAATTTAGGCTGGGAGGCAGGAGAGAGGACGCAGTAGTGGGGGGCAGGGGGGCAGAGTGTAGATGAGGAGGTGGGAAGGAAGGGATTGTAGGGGAAAACAAAGGAGGAGCCAACAATGCTGGATGATAAATGTACTCATTACCTTGCTCATGGAACTGTAATCCCTTTGTACAGTATTTTTACAATAAAAAACTTATTTAAAAAAAGGACTGTCTAGTATCCTTTCTTCTCTGCATTATTTTGGATCCTTTTTCAAGGATAAGGTGAGATGCATGTGTCTTTGTAAATCTCTTGCTTCTCTAAACTGCTTCTTTGGTCTAAGTGTTTTTCTTTGGCTAATACTATGCTGTCATGATTACAGTAGCTTTGTGGTGAACCTTGCAATCACATAGTGACATAGTCAGTCCTCTGACTATCTGTTCTTCTCTTTTTCCCCCCCTCAAAAAATAAACTAGATCATTTGTCATACATATGAAATTTAAAGTTACTTTGCCTACACCTACAAAAGTGCTTACCACGATTTTCTAGGGGAAGGATTTACACTGCATGGTGCTGAGAAGACAGACAACTTTACAATATGGGTCTTGTAATCCAGAAACATGAAATATCTCTATTTACTTAGACCTTCACTTTCTTTCATGAATATTTTATAGCTTTCCACCTGTCAATCAGATACATGTTTGTTAAATTTATGTCTGAATGTCTCACCTATAATATGGTATTTTTAAGCAGTTAAGGTTGGTCTGATTTCAGCTTCCAATTATTTGTTTCTTCTGCACAGGAAGGCCATGCATTGGTTTGCAGACTCTGCATCCCATCAGCCTGCTCATGTTACTCCAGGCAAGCACAGCACAGCCGTGTCTAAAGGGAGACATGGTCCAGCTCTGACCTGCAGACTCTGTTCTCTGAAAGAGCCAATATGACTCATTGATTCTCAATTCATCCACCTTTCCCTTGCTGAAGGACAGAGGTGGTGAAATCCTTGCTTTCACCTATCAGACATGAAACTGGAAGTCCTCACATCTTCAGTTTTAATGCCTCTTACTCTCTTGTATTCCTAGTAACATGTGTTTTATTGATGATTCCCCTCAAAACATGAGTTCTCTCTATGCAATATACCATCCTCAGAAGAATATGTTTAACAAATACATATAGGGGCTGGGAACATGGCTCAGTGGTAGAAGGCTTGCCTTGCATGCATGAGGCCCTGGGTTCGATTCTTTAGTACCACATAAGCAAAAAGAAAAAAGCTGGAAGTGGGGCTGTGGCTCAATTGGTAGAGTGCTAGCCTTAAGCTGAAGAGCTGAGGGACAGTGCCCAGGCCCAAAGTTCAGGCCCCACGACCGGACACCCCCCAAAAAAAACAAATACATATAACAAATCTAAAGATAGTTGTGAATATACCCAACAAAAATACACATGAGGCGGGCACCGGTTACTCACACCTGTAATCCCAGTTACTCAGAAGGCTTAGATCTGAGGGTTGCGGTTCAAAGCCATGGGTAGGAAAGTCCGTGAGACTCTTATCTCCAATAAACCACCCCAAAACTGGAAGTGGTGCTGTGGCTCAATTGGTAGAACGCTTGCCTTGAGCTGAAGAGCTAAAAAATTGAGTGGCTACTTCTTATTGAAATAACTTTACATATTTGCCTTTTAGTACACATGTCCCTCCCCTCCATTAGACTCCAGGATGAAGCTCTCTGAATGCCACAGACAAGTTTGCTGGCACCTCTGAGCTATCCCTGCTTTTTGAGTGGGAATGCAACACAGCAGGGGAGTCATGGGGAAATATTGGGGGAAAAAATAAGTCAGTTGCTGTCCACATTTGGCTGAGGAAACTCCAGCATGCACATCCACATATGAAAGTGATTAGCACCTTTTCTGAGCTTAAATATAGAGGAAGAAAGAGCATGCTAGGAGAACCAGCCAGCGTCAGGTCCCCTGCAGTTGCACAATGGCGCACCTCTTCAGATGGCTGTCCTCCAGTCCTGTGGAAGAAGGCAGGTCATTTCCACAGAACATACTGCCAGCACGCATCATTCCCACAGACTCCACCCTGAGTCACCAGGAATGAAGGAGTCTCAGATGATCGCATATGGAGAAGAGCTTTAAATCTTACTAGGCGGGCACTGTCCCTGCCTTGAAGTTCCATTAAAGCTGTTCCAGACATTTGCAGCCTTTGTTTCCATTTTTGGACTTGGGAGAGAAGGACTATTAGAGGCTCTGCATGGAGGATAAAATGATGGTCTCTGGACCAGTTGATGTCAGCCACAGTTTAGTAATTACTTATCTGTAATGAAAACTATTATAAAAGCCATCCTGTTCACGTGTGGCTCAAGGATCTTTGAATGCCTACAGTTATTCTGATCAATTCTAGATGACAGGGTTTGATCAACTGAAGTAGGAAATGAGAATGAGTATACAGAAGTATTTTCACCTCACTGCATGCTATGATAGAGACCGTGGTATCTTGAGTAATTCAGTCTCTCTGGGCATCAGTTTCAAGGTAAAGAAAAGACTTACCTCACAGCATGATTGGGGTCATCAGTGCAAGGGAGCATGCAACATTTTGTCCGTTATAAACCACTGTAATATGATGAGGTTGATCTTTTCCTAAGACTTGATACCCAAACACAAGTCCAGAGCCTCCTGTCCAGTGGCTCCAAGCAAGGATGGTGCTCCTACCGCCATTCATGTTCCTGCTAACATACAGGGAGTCTTAAATATTTTGCTGTACGCACTGAGATTATTCATTTCTGCTGAAAAGATTTAATTAGGAGAGAAGGGCAGAGAATTAAAGAATCAGAATTGTCCTGTGATTCTCAGTGGCTCGATGTGATGCACATATTTTGTTTACTTGGGGTAGGTTTTGGTTTCCTTTCTTGCCTTGATCGTGTAGATGGGGAAGTTGGAGGACAGACAAGGCAGGATGGGGCGGTGTGCTCACAGGGGCTCAGAAGCATGGTCTTTCTCCAATTATCCTTCTGTTGGTCCCTGGTGCCTCATGCTGGCTGCACTGGTGGCATGGAACCTGAATTCTAGGCAGACAGAAAGGCCAAGGACAAACAGTGAGTTCTCAATGTGCTCGATTTTAATTTCTTTTTTATTGTCAAGGTGATGTACAGAGAGGTTGCAGTTATATAAGTCAGTTCTTGAGTACATTTCTTCTTGAACTGTGTCAACCTCTCTCTTATTTTCTTCCATTTCCCCCATCCCTAAGTTGTATATTTCATTTCCAACATAGTGTCTAGTGAGTATCACCACCGCATTTGTGTTCTCTATTTTTAAAAGTCCCTTTATCTGGAAATAAAACTTGGAGAATGCAAAAGCTATAAGAAGGCTCATGATTTCCCATATATCTTCATCCAGATTCATTTAATATTGTCATCTTCTAAAATCATAGTATATTTACTGAAATCAGAAGATACTGATTTATCAGATCTTATTCACAAACTATTATTATTGTCATTTCAATAAGCTGTAAGGACTAATAGGTATTATTATTCATTAGTAGTATTTGGTAAAAACACAACATAACAATATAAAATAATACATTTTAAATAGTACAGTGATATAATACATTATTACTAACACTGTTGTGATTTTCATTAATCATCCTGAGTGATTTATAGATTTTATGCAAGTTTTTCATTTTATCACTAATGTCCTTTTATCTTGGCTTCAGGATCCACATCTGCTGTCATGTTGCCTGTCATCTGTAATCCCTGCCAACCACTTACTCTTGTCTTACCTCTTGTGACTTTGAAAATTAGGAAGCTGGGCTCATCTGACATTTTCCCATAATGTGATGGAGGATGTACAACTTTGTAGTTCTACTGCTGAGTGGGTACTAGGCCTGTCGCATTGCCTATAACATCAGGAAATACAGGAGAAATGAAAACTGGGGATATTTGGTTTTGATGATGTCTGCCAGGTCTTTTCATTCTAAAGTGATAACTTTTCACTTTGTAATTAACAAGTGTCTTCTGGAAAGATTTTTATAGGGCATGGAAACACTCTGTTTCTCATCATACATTTGGCCACTAATTTTAACCTCAATAATGGCTTCTGTCTCTATGGACTCTTTCTGTAGTCCTTGCTAATTGTGATGACTTTAACAGGCACGTGTAAATTAACCAGTCCAGCAAAAAACAATAAAACAAAAAACAGAAATCAAACTCATAGCTTAATACTGAAAGGTGACTGTCTAGCTGGCCAATTGAAAAATAAATAAAGTTAGAGCATTTTGTTTTATTAGTGAAAATAAAGAAAAAGCCTGTGTTTTGAATGACTAGTCATTAGACTAGTCTAATTCTTGACCTTCAGAATATAAAACCAACTTTTTTAAAAACAGAAAGATCTAGATAAACTTACAAAATTCAAAGAGAATGCCAAGGAACTGTCGGTCATGTCTCCTTGCAGGTCCAGTAGATCTTGCTAACAATCCCAGCATGGCTTGGAACATAGATGTTCCAAACTGGGAAGACACAGAATAGGACTAGTGAGGACCATGCTGAGATATCCCTGTAAATCAGACAAGCCTGGCTTATGAGGAGAGGAGAAGGCTGCCATTCCTCTGTTTACTCTAAATCACCATCATATTCTCTGAAGCCCCTGATACAGTGGGCCTCCATTATTTGCTAGAAGATGAATTTAACAGCAGAGAGGCATGCACACACAGAGACAATGTGACAGCTGTCTACAAAGTCAGTAATCTACTTCTGGGACCCCAGCATAGATTTCCTGCCTTGGCTGATCTCTGCAGAACTTTGGTAGCATTTGAGGAAAATCACTGAGCGGTATCAACAAAGAGTGTCTAAACAAAACAATCTGGATGTCAAAAGGTTATGCCCAGCAGAGGGCTGGTGGTGTTAATTCTGCATGGATTAACACTGCCACTATTTCTGAATATAGAAAAGACCTGCCACAAAGCTTGGACTCCGAGCTTTATCTTGGATAAGCTGTAGATCAGACATGTATCTTTCTTTCTTTGAACCGATGAAGTGCTCTCTCATGAATGCTACTGGCAAGGCTGGATCCACACAGCTTATGAATTCATCACGGAAGCCACTTCTGCCCTTAGACTCCAGGGAGAGAGCAACATAGCAGAGTGTGATTCTGCAGTGCTCCCACCGAGGCTCCTGAGAACAGTGATCCTGCACCTACCATGGAGACAGGAGTGCACAGATTCCACACCTAAGGAAGGATGGCCAGAATGGATCACCCCTTGTATAGGCCTTCCTGCTTCAGTCCTGGATTTAGCATGGGAGCAGGATTGTTTCCCAGATTCTTCCCTAGTGCAGACCATGGACTGGTCAGGCCTGTGTGCATCATGGGAATAAGGAACTCATTGATCACATGGTCTCAAGACCCTCCACAAAGTGAAGCAGGGGAAAGAGGCAGAAAGGGTGCAGAGTGACCACTTGAGGTGGCGGGGACAGGGTAGGAGGCTGCCTTACTTAATCCATCATATTCCAGAAGGGGAACAGAGAAATCTACCAAGCCTAAATACAAACTGTCTCAAGAGTAGCCAGGCATGGTACTTCCCACCTCTAATCCTAAGCACAAGAGAAAGCAAAGATGACAAGGATCATGGTGTGAGGCTCAGCAGTTGTGGAGCCTTCGGTGTAGTGAGGGTTCATCTCCACAAACAAGCCAGGCATAGTAGAATGAGCCTGAGGCTACAGATAAGCAGGAAGAATTAGTAGAATCACAGTACAAGGCCAGCCTAGGCAAAATAAGCAAAGCAAAAGCAAAAGAGAAAACCCTTTTTGAAAAAAATAACACAAAATGAGTGCTGGGAGCAAGGATCAAGTGAGTTCATTTGCCAGCGAATTCTCCTTCATAGCTGTTCTTGGAAAACATCCATCCACTTATGTCTTTGTAAATTTGCCTCTTCTAAATACCTCAGTTAAATGGCCTCATGCATCATCATCCTTGTTGGTGTCTGACTTATTTCCTTCCACACCGTGTTTTCTATTTTTACCCCAGATGTGTGGATAAATTGCATTCCATTAGGCATCGCGTATGTACTTCTTTATTCCTCAGTTGATGAACACATGTTGCTCATATACTTAATATACTACAAATGATGTCGGTATGAATTTTGATGAACAAATGTCTGTTTGAGTCCCAGTTTCATTAGGGCTTCCATCTAGAAATAGAATCGGTGGATTATATAGAAATTATTTTTTTTCAGGTTTTGGAGGAACCACCAAACTGTTGTCCCTTTGATTAAACTGCGACTATGTATGAGAAGGTTAGTAGAACTCCTATAGCTATGGGTCAATTAGGAATTGGACCTGATGGATCTTTACATAAAAGTGCCTATCTATCCTTATAAATGTGATCCATTTACATTTTTCCTCTTCACATATTTAATGTGAAAAACCTGTGTTCCAGCTATTTAGCATAGCCAAGATATGGAATCATCCCAGATCCCCTCAGTGGATGAATGGATGAAAATAATGTGGTACGTACACAACAGACTCCTACTCATCCCAGAAAGAATGATATTGTACTATTCATAAAGAATTGGAAAGACTTGGAAAACATTACATTAAGTGAAGTAAGCCAGATCTAGGGGGACAAAACTTGCATGATTTCCTTCATTTGTGGTAGCTAGACTTAGTAGTGCTTATAAATCTATAAGTAAACACATTGGGTGGTAAGCAGGGTTTCACAAATGAATCAAGTGAAGTGTCATAGATTCTATGGAAAGCACAAATAATATAATTCTTTTAAAAGACTACATCAAAGCCCAACAAATAAGAACCAGGAAATAGGTACTTGCAGGGGAGGGGGGCAAAAGGAGAGGAATAGGAGAACGAAAGGGGAAGGATACAAGCAAAAATTCATTTTATGTACTACAGACTTGAGAAATGTAAGGGGAAGGGATGGGTAGCAGAGAGGGTGAAGATGTTGAGGTGGTGACACAAATAAAGATGCATTGTACACATATAAACTGCTTTGTAAAATGGCAAACAATTCCATACATAATCTGAGATTAAGGTAAGTAAAGGAAAGGGTGGTCGATCAGGATGCACTGTATTCATAAACTGTTTTGGTGAGGGACAACTCCCTTGTACAATTAATTAAAGATAACAAAAACTGTTTTTTAAATAAATGAATAAAAGAAAGGGAGAAAAAGAAAATGATATACAAAACAAGTAGGACAGCCTGCTGTTTTTCCTGCTGGAAACCAGGATTTAAAGGGAATAAAAAAGAAAAATTAATCTTCTGTGGTTGTCAGCATCAAAGGTACTCAGGTAAAAATTAAATCCATACAATTGGATTTATATACATAATTGATTCTGTCTGTCTGTCTGTGTGTCTGTCTATCTATCTATTTATCTATCTATTATATATAGTTACTAGCTTCCTTGGAAGCTGAAGAACACAGTTCACATCTAAGGCTTTGTAGACATTCTTTGTCTTAACTAATATAGCTGAAAATGGAGTCTTTTAAAGCCCAGAAAGATGTCAGAAAGAAATCTGAAGAAAGAAGAAAAACAGATAGATATTAAAAGAGAGAGCAAGGGCAGAGTGAGCAGCCAGACCCAGTTCACAGTTTGGGACCAGCCTGAGCTTTCAACTCTTTGGAAGCTCCTGTAGAATTCTGATTCCTAACAACCCACTTTCTTGAAAAATAAACCAGGAAACTGGCATGAGCCAAACGTATCTATGTTTGAATTAGAGAACAATGAAGGTCTTGCTGGCTTTTAATCAGAATGTCTCTTCATTCAGGCCTTTTGACCTTTCCAAACATTTAATTTATTTTCATACTGCTCTTGAAATAGCCTATGTCTGTGAGCAAAGAAGGAAGGATAGCTTCAGGCTGGCCTAGCATGGTTTGTGTCAGGAGTTTACCCCTGGAAAAGCCCCTGCGTGTGCTGATGGCACACTGAGCGACGTGATGAGTCCTCAGCAATTTTAGTGCCTGTTAGACTTCTTTTCCCCAAAAAACAAATGGTAGAAGCACTTCCCATCACTCTTCTGGAAAGTTCTAACTTTGAGACACTTTTTAGAAATCATATGATTCCTGCAAACACGGATTTCTTCTCTTGCATCTAATATCACTCATTTTGCACTCCTGTCATAATCTTTGGCCCTTGAAATGTACTTTGTATCTATAGTCGTATGTGTGCACAGCCAACAGTGACAGTACCCTATAGCCTCTGTCACATGCTGTGAGCCTCCAGCTCTTCAAAGGACATCAGATTCACTGCATGTGTGGCTGGACCACAACCTCCAGCTTTGCACAATAGGAATTGCTTCAGGTTGTTTGCTTAAACCAGTAGGTTCCAATGCAGTTTCCAACAACAAACCTTGGACAGTCATTGTGTTTAGCCCAACCAAAGGAAGACTTTGGGACTCAGATATTTTTGGTCAGGTTTAGAAAGTCTACCTTTATTAAGAAGTTCCATCACAATCCTCTGGGGCTTCCTAAGTAACTGAAACAAGTTCACAAGGACTGGAGGTGATTGAAGGTCATGTGGTCAATCCTAGAGCTCTCTGTGACCTTCAGGAAGATGCTGAGAACAGGGAAGGTATGCAACATACGTCAGAAGGCTCACATGGCTTGATGGGATGAGCAGGATATTTTTATGCTGTTCAAATATGGGAGAATGGCTGACCCATGCTGATTTCATGCTATGCTCAGGAAAGGCCTTCTTCCCTCCTTCCATTGCTAGGGATGTAGCTCTTACTCTTTTGCTAATGTCAAGCGACAGTTTAATGTGTAGCTGGTCATTTAGTTGATCAATTATTCTCTCTTGGGAGTAGAACAAACTTAAACATTTAGCACACATGTATACACATATATTATATATAATACATTATATATAATATGCAATATATAACAAAGGATTCATATGCAGTATACAATATCTAATATTATATGTGTGTGCAAAACATAGGCTAAAACAAATAAAAAACCTTCAAGCAATGTAAGTTGTGAATCACAAAATGAATTGATAGTATTTGTTGATCTTTTCAACCATCTAGTTCAACCAATAGTTGATTAACAGATGACATCATAAATACATTGTCCTTAGAGTTTGCCAGTTGGGTCTAAATGGGAGGAAGATTTTGTTGGTTGATCAATTTTAAATGAGGTCTATTAGAAAACACCTAACTTACCAAAGCCTAAGAATTTAGGTGAGAGGAGTTCATCATATTATTGAAAGTTCAAGACACTATTTATGTCAGTAATAAATACACAGTGTTGGTCATTACTGAGTTTGTCTCTTCCATTTATTATAGAATGGCTAGCTCCCCTTCTTCATGGAATCATGTTCTAAGGAAACAGTTGTAAGTAATTATTTTTATTTTAAACATGTTGAGTAGCTCTAGTTTACAGGTATAGTTACAACTATAACATTACCCATCATATTCTGAGCCACCAATTCCTCTTGTCAGGATATGAGAGTACATTTTTTCCAGTTTTTAGTCATTTGAATCAAAAAGCACAAGAGGTTATACTTATGTAGTAAATATGGCAAGTGCTTTCCTCTCCATCATGAGCCACACAGAATATTTTATTTCCAGCTGAAGATAATTATCTTTTAAAGGTATGAAGAAACAAAAAGTAGTGATGCTTTGACACAAATAGCAGTGAATTCAGAATGCAGAACAGAATGTTCAAATTAATGCCAATGTTTCCATGCCCAATTACGTAATTTGTAATTGTGACTACTGCATTTGATTCTTCTCTTCAATATTTCCTTCCCCTCCTCAACCTCCTCGCTTCTACTTTTGTATGATTACTTAGTAATAAATCCAGAATAGCTGGCAATTTCTTTGCTAATTCACTCCATTTTTGAGAGCTGTGATCAAGATTACATACAATAGGGATATATTCAATAGGAAATTGAATATCTCAATTTACCTTGGACATTTTGGTCGCAAACAATTGTGTTAAGTGCAAGCAGATAAAAAAACTGAACTTAGGTTAAGAACAAAATTATATTTATGTGTGAAAAGAGAATGGGAGAGAAAGAGAGGCAGGTTAAAGACAAAATGTGTATGTGTGTTTGTGTGTGTGTGTAAAAGAGGGAGAGAGAGATGCAGGCTAAAGACAAAAATGTGTATTTGTCATGCTTGTTATAACAAAATATGGGAAGATTTGAGGCACATTATAACAAAGAATATATATGATCCATAAAACATAATAAATATAAAATATGCTATATTAGAGAAGTTTAGTAACCTTATGAGTTTGATGGCAGGAAAGTTAAATCAACATGATACCAGCATCCTGTTAAGAGGTCTTCGGCTGTATCACAACAGAAAGAAAACAGGTAGAGAACCAGCCCGTACAGATGGCACCAAGCTAGCGGTGTTCGTGCTTTCCAAACAAATTACTCTATCTTGAGAAAAATAATCTGATAACAGAGACATAGCGATTTCCACTATGTGAACATTTGACCCTTATCAAATTCTCATCCATAAGACCTAATCATCTCTCTCTAGGCTCCACCTCTTAAAGTTTCTACCATCTTAAATCACCTACATTATACCTAGCATGATCCTTTGAAAAAATAAACAACCAATCATATAAGGTAATGTAATCTTAATAGTATTTAAACCCCCAGACTACAAGTGTGAGTGCCTTTCCACTGACTGGTTGATTATTTTTTGAGAAATCTTTGGTAGTTTTCTTGGTCTATCATATATTTTGTCACAGTTTTATTATTTTATTCTTTTTAATGCTTATAATAGAAATGTTTTCAAAATATTATTTTTTTAATATTTTCTTGTTACTATGTATAATTTTTGTGAGTTGACTTTTATCTGGCACCTATGATGAATTTATTAATTCTAGTAATTTTTTGTGAAATTTTAAATTTTCTGCATAAGGTTTATACAATCTGTGAACAATAATAAATTAATTTTTTCCTCTCTCCTTTCCTCCCCTCCTCCTTTTCCTTCCTTCCTTGATTGCTTCCTCCCTCCCTCCCTCCCTTCCTTTCTTCCTATCTTCCTACTTTCCTTCTCTTTTCTCTCTCTCTCCCCCCTCTGCCTAAAAAAACTTAATTATATTGAACAGAATTAGCCAATGTGGTCAACATGGCTTTGACCTATTTATGATCTTAAATGAATGTTTTCTTACCAGTTTTAATGATACTCAATGAGTATTTTCCATATGGTTTGTATGATGGTGAGGTATTTTCTTTCTCTTTCTAGTTTGTTGAATATAGTTTTTATCATGATAGTATATTTAATTTTGTTAAATGAATTTTCTGCATTATTGAACATGGTTATTGTTTATTTTCCATTCTGTTAATGCTTTCTGTTGTGTTAATTAGTTTTTGTCTATTGAAACATATTTGTTTCTTAGGAATCAATCCTATTTGGTCTTAATGCACAGTCCTTTTAGTGATATACTTGATCAATAACACACATCCCCAAGTTTTTATTTGTTTGTTTGTTTGTTATGTTGGGGATTGAACTCATATAGTATTAGACCATTAAATGTTTCTGAACTCTGTTTTCTAATATGTTATTGAGGATTTAAAAAATAAATATTAATGAGGTATATTGTTGTTTAGATTTACTTCTTATCCTGTTTCTCATTGACTTCTGTGTCATTTTCTGAATAATTTTCTTCTACACTTACTTGATTTCGAAGTGAAACATACAAAGTCTTTTTATTTCTTTTTCTTGTGGTTCTTTTTTCTATTTTTGGTGGTTACCATGGTGATTACATTCAATATGCTAAAATTATAACACTCTAATTTGAATATATGCCAGCTTAACTTCAATATCATACAAAATTTTCTTTCCAACAGCTCCAGTCCCACCCCTTCCAGTTGTTCACACTCCAAAATTATATCTTTATACATTATATGTCCCAAAATATAAACTAATGATATTTTTGATACCTTTGTCTCTTAAATTATATAGAAAACAAAATGTGGCATCACAAATGTACAATAGCAGTCTTAGGCTAATTCATTTTGAGAAATAACTTGAGCTCTCAAATCATGTAGAAAACATGGAATTATAAAATGTTACACTATATTAGCTATAAAAATTGCTCTTGATAGTTCTCTTAGGCACAGGCTGAAATTTTCTCAATACAGACCCAGAAACACAACAAATCAAAGAAAGGTTGGACAAATTGGATTGCATAAAGCTGCAGAGCTTCTGCATGGCAAAGGACATAGCTAGCAAGATCAATAGAAAGCCCACGGATTGGGAGAAGATCTTCACTAGCCACACAACAGACAAGGGCCTCATATCTAAAGTTTACTTGGAACTCAAAAAATTAAATTCCCAACAACAAATCCTCAAAGAAAAAAACTGTGTGATAAGCAAGTGGGCTAAAAACTTAAAAAGAAGCTTCTCTGAAGAGGAAATAAGAATGGCCAATAGACACATGAAGAAATGCTCAACCTCCCTAGCCATAAAAGAAATGCAAATCAAAACAATACTGAGATCCCACCTTACCCCAGTTAGAATGCTATAATCAAGAACTCTAATAACAGCAGATGCTGGAGAGGATGTGGCCAGAAAAGAACCCTACTGCATTGTTGGTGGGACTGTAAACTTGTTCAACCACTTTGGAAAGTAGTATGAAGGTTCCTCAATAGACTCCACATAGAGCTCCCCTATGACCCAGCAATCCCACTTTTAGGCATTTACCCAAACGATCACAAACAAGGCTATACTAAAGCTACCAGCACAACTATGCTTATTGCAGCATTATTTACCATAGCTAAGATATGGAACCTACACAGATGCCGCTCAGTAGATGAATGGATTGAGAAAATGTGATATATAATATATATAATGGAATATATATATATATATATATATATATATATATATATAATGGAATTTTATGCCTCCATCAGAAAGAAGGACATTGCCCCATTTGGTAGGAAATGGAAAGACTTGGAAAAATTTATACTAAGTGAAGTAAGCCAGGCCCAAAGAAACATAGGTCTTATGGTTTCCCTTATTTGCAATAACTAGTATATGTCTGGAACAAGCAGAAAAGATCAAAAGCTATGTGCATATGACTAGATAAGATGATGTTAAACAAAATGAACCCCAAGATAGGGACACAAGTGTTTTTTCTTTCTATCTTGCTATTGTTCCTAATGTATTTGTAATGTGCCATGTGATTTTTTTTTATTTCTTTGTATGTTCCTCCCCCATGGTTTAAACCCTATTTTCACTGTTGGTGATGTCGATGCCCTGCATCTTTTATATACACTTCTCTAATTCGGGGAGGGGAAGGGAAAAAACAAAATGCTGAAATAAGGATACAGGTTGACCCATTGTAACAATGAGATATACAAGACACTATGTTGAAAAACAAACTTTACAATTTAGGCATGGATGGTGTGTGTGGGGGAGTGTAGATGGGGTGGTGGGGAAGGAAGGGATGGTAGGGGAAAAACAAAGGAGGAGGTAACAATGATTGATAGGAAATGTACTCATTACCTTGCTCAGGTAACTGTAACTCTGTACAGTATTTTTACAATTAAAAGCATATTTTAAATATTGCTCTTGAGTTTCTTGAGTGGGTTTTTCTATATTTTATATGGTTTGGGGTTATTATCAAATTTTTTTATAATTCAATTTGAAGGACTCATGTTAGTTTGTGTGTGTGTGTGTGTGTGTGTGTGTGTGTGTGTGTGTGTAGCAAGTCTAAATTTGATAAAAATGTTCCAGCTTCTCTGACAGGGTGCCAATTTTTCTGATTTTGTATCATATTTTTGCTGGATGTAGTATTCTTATTTACCATGTTTTTTTAACACTTCGTGTTTTACATGAACATTGGATATTTTCACATTCTCCCCCTTTTGGAAGATGTTTTGCTTTTTAATTTTTTTGCTTTTTCTTTTTATTTCTCACTAATTGTAGTCCATCTCTGCACAAAATAGGTCATTAGCCTGAGATGTAAACTGACTGTTCTCTCATCTTTATGAGTCCATTATTTTCTTATAATTTTCCCCATAAATATAGTTGTTTTTAATGTCCTCATTGTACATGTCTAGCTTTAAAACAAGAAAAAGTGAAAAAAATGACAGGAGAGAAAATAGTTCACTCACTCTTTAAGTGCCCTGTGCGTCTCCTCAGCCTGTGGAAAAGCCAAAGAAATGGAGAAAGTTTGAAATGAAATATGACTTCTGCCAGTCCCATGAGTGGTCTGAAGCAACAATCAATACCCTGGGTACAGATCCCTAAAGACTGAGATTCTTGAAGAGTAGAGCTTTTATATTTTTTCCCTACATGTTTTTCTGTAATTGCATGATAGATGTTCCAGAAACAAGTTCTTAGGTGCCTGCCCTAAAGTTAAGAAGTAGGTGATGGATAGCTGCTATTGTAAAAAGGGATCAAATATACTACCATTAAGCACAACCTGAAGTTCAAGAGTTCCCCCTGGAAGTTGCTTTTGATAACTCCTGATTTCCAAAGTAGCTACAACAGGAACCTTCTGCCACGTTTCTTTGCATATATGGACTGGCTTCTTGTGCTACCATTCTGATGGATAACTGGAACTATCCTTTCTACTGCTTCTCACATTTCCATTGCTGAGAGAATAACCAAATAATCTGTATTTTGTAGTTTCTCTAGCCAACTGTTTGCTTTCTTTATGATCACATCTGTGGCTAGCTCTCTCTTTTCTAGTGTAAAATGAAATTATCATGAAAATGAAGCTCTATGAGTACATCTTTTGCTCAAGGCTAGTGCTCTACCACTGGAGTCACAGCTGTACTTACAGCATTTTAGTGCTTAATTGTAGATAGGAATACCACAGACTTTCCTGCCTGGACTGGCTTTGGCCCATGATCCTCAGATTTCAGCTTCCTGAGTAGCTAGAATAGCAGGTGTGAGCCACTAGTGTCCTGTTTAAAGTAGTTTGCTGATACTAACTCATCCTGCTTCTCATTAGACTGGTGAAATCTCTTAGACAAGGTCAATAACTTCTTATACTGCTGAAAAATTATCTGTGTTTTCCTAGGAATCCTCTACTTTTTTTGCTCCACCCAATTTTACATGGAATTGATCTCTTCCTTGAATTAAAATCAATATTGTTATGTTCAGAAAGTCCTGGTTTTCCATTGGCTAGAGTTCAAATAAAACTTTATAACCAAGTCTTTATAGTGGGGTTGCCAACTTTGTTTCTTTCAATGAAGTATTATTGCTACAGGGCAATTGTGGGATGTGTGCATGTGTGAATGTGAAAAAAAATGACATTTTAAATGCTTTGTGGGTGAAGAGTAACTATTCTGGATTGAATTGAATGTGAAAATTGCTTTCCACTTGGGAAAAAATAAAACATTGCATGCTAGTAGTTCCTGTATAAGAACTTTAAGCATCTCACCCCCAAATGAAGCCTCTCAGGGCATGGTATACTAGCTGACACTATGGGAAAACTTTGAAAACATGGGTACTGACAATAAATATATATGCTGTGCCTTACCATCAAGGGAAAATAGATATATCCCTGGGTTATTGGATTTTTACTAGGCTTGGAGAGATAACCAAACAATAAAATCCTAAACAGCCATTAACCAAACATTGTGAAATATATTTCTTCTATTTGAAACTATCTATCTATCTATCTATCTATCTATCTGTCTATCTATCTATCTATCTATCTATCTATCATCTTTATATTTATCTATCAGTCTATCTATCTGTCTACCTGTAATCTATGTTATAGCTAACTTACTAGCTTTAATTGAACTAACTGAAATTTGGGTGGTGCATTTTTCCCTCAGCTAGTGGAAACAGGTATTTGTGAGGTATTGTAGTCTTTCATATTTCAGTCCTCAATTGGCATGTGCTCTTCTCCTTTTGAATGACCAAGGAACTCTCCTGCATATTACAGAATGCATCTCACAGACAATCTCCTGTACCATATGTGGCATTTCAGTGACATTAGTGTTAAGATGCTTTAAAAACACAGGTTTCACTCAGTGGACCCAACCTTGTACAGAAGGGGGAGAGAATTCCTGTTCCTCAGCATTCTTTACTTCTATGTGATTTAGACCTGGACTTTTCAGTTTTTGTGCACTGTGTGGTGAATGATTAAATTATCTTTCATGTATTTTTTCTGGTGGAAATGAGGATTTTGTATTTTGGCTAATGAATTGCTTCTTCCTACTTTAATGATCTACTAATGTTATAAGAAAGTGCATTGAACAATTATAAAAAGACATTCTTGAAGTAACATAATCTGGGAAGAAATCTACATGTTCCTACGGCAAGATCTGCATGAATGTTAAAATTAAATAAATAAAAACAGAACAACTCCGGCTTCTAACCGGATCCCAAAGTTTGTCAATACAATGTCAATGGTATGCTTGTTTTACCTGCTTCCCATTTGTTCAATCTGTTTGATTTCTGTATAATTTTAATGTAATGGATTTAACTATGTAACGAACATCCTATGAGTAATTTGCCAGGGAATATTTTAAAGTACATGTTACCTCTGATGACAGCATATTTTAGCAGTTAGATTTCAAGAGAGACAAGTGAAAGGATCTGGAATCTCAGGCAAAAATAGTTCCGTTCTCAAAGCCTCTTTTGTGCTTCCGTTTTGCCACTTTCCCAAAGTCATGCTGAGTCAAATGTGAAGCCCAACACTTTCAGTTCTGATACAAAAGATCATTGCCAGTCAATCATGAATGCAAATATGACTGTGCAGAGAGTCAAACATTTCTTTTATGAAAAATTTATCCTTTAGTCTTAAGGCAATGTTAGACAAATGGTATATAGTTAATGAACGTAAATTCAGACACAATAACTATCCTCAGGAAATTTGTAGGCGTTTATGTTTCCATGGTATAAAATATCTCTCTATTCCTTATGTTGAGGAGAGAGAGTAAGGCCCTGGTGAATGGCTAGGGAGGAATTCTAAGCTTAAGGCATATAAATTCTGGCATTGCCTTGAAAATTCTGGAAGGTATTCTGGCACTGTATTCAGATTGTTCTCATGGACTCTGTACAGAAGCTACCATAATTTTCTATTTTCTTCTAATGATTATTAACTTTCAAGTAGAACTTAAAAGGCTGGTTTTATTCTTTGATTTCACCTAGCCCACAACTGTATAATATTTCTGTGGTGGTAATATAGTTTTAAAATTTAATGGAAGCAAATGGTATTAATTTAAAGGGTTACTCAAACTGAAAATTAAGAAACTATGGAAAGGTTAAGCTAATGATATCAAGGTATTCTTTTCTAAGCCCGTACGGTGCCCTTTATAGCAATGAGCTTGAATGTTTATTAGTAGAAAGGACATAAAAAGATAGATCTATTTGTGCTTGATTTTTATTTTAGTTTCTCATTGCACAATCTGTAATTGCAATTCCTTTTCCTTGACATGCATGCATTCTCACTGTGAATAGAAAGAAAATAAGAGGCAAGAAAAAAGGGGAAAAATGAGAAAGAGCAAATCTTTTATCAGGGAAAAATTCTTTGAGAGCCCAACATCTTGAAGAAGTTATTATTCTATGGAACTTGACCCAAATCTACAACTCTTGACATTTAGAGCTTGAAAATGTGTCAGTTTGCTTGGCTTCCCCTTCGTGGTCCCAGTCCTTCTGTAAGATCATGAAACAGTATGCAAACACAGTGTACAGAGGGCTAGGAAGGCAGCAGGTGAGCGGCTCTTTACTGCCCACAACATTCTTAGATGCTTTGTTGAAAATTCTATGCACGTTGACGTGTATTCATGAAACTGGCTTGGATAATGTCCACATTCATTCATTTTTCACCCTAACTTTTCCTCCTAAGGTGCATGATGCCAGAGAAAAGAAAAGTTAACTGTGTGAAACTCAGCAGACGTCTTTGTTAGGATGCTGGTGATTTTTTTTTAAATCCACATTTCTTTCACTTTCTTAGCTTCAGTCAGCCTTAAAGAGAACAGATCAAACTTTGTATTTTAATTAGGATTTTTCAGTGCTCATGGCCTTGAGGAGAAAAGAGTGGGAAAAGAAAAAAAAAGAAATTCTATAGATTTCTGTGAAAGTAGAGAGGGCCAAAGTTGTTCTCCTTGTAATTAGCATTTATATTGTGCAAGAGTAAATAAGAAACTCCAGATTGGGTATGTGATTCAGAACCAAATGAACTAAAATGGAAGAATAATATTTTGGATTAGAAATGGTAGTTTAGAGCAGTACTAGCCCTGATTGCACCTGACTGCATCTGAATTAGAAATACCAGAGAATACTGAGGGAAGAGAAAAAAATATTAAGAAAATTCTTTCTTAGCCAATTATAAGATTTGCAAGTAGGCTTGTCCTGTGCCATTCCTGAGCTATTAGTCAAAGATAAAGTATGAGAAAAAAATTTTTAAGATCAGAGCAAAGAGAATGAGCTTCCCCATCAACATTTTGACAGGCCTTCTAAAAACCTTTATGCATAACTCCAATTATAATTCCCGCAAACCATGATGTGAATTATACAAAGAATTTTGATGCGTTAAATCATGTCTATGGCCTCCTTCGAGCTATTCTCTGTAATATTATCTTCTTTTCTTACTTCAATTTAAATAAGCACAATAGAGAATTGTTGACCAGATGAATAATAATTTGGCATCACTCTGACAATTCTCCACCCATAAATTTACATTCTGTCTGGGAAATTTATTTCTGGAGTATGGTAAGTCACTTGCTAATGTTAGGAGTGCATGATTAAATGTTTTCTGCACATGTTTCCATTGATGCAATTTGGATATTATATTATTTCCAAGAGGTTACCAAGTATGATTTGCATTGAAATTCTTCTGATGTACTTGGATTTGGGTTTAATCATGATAAATTCTTTGTCTACAATTAAAATTCTTTTTCTATAGAAAAGGGCATTATATTCTGTGCAGGAGGATCTTGTCTTTCTTCTGTAAAATTTTACTTTGTCTAAATCTTGAAAACAATTTAGAATCACTCATCAGAGAAATCTCTAGTGAGAAAAATGAAATTTATAGTACACAAGGCTAGGTTTAACAACCATCTGTTCCACTTAAAACATTTGTCTCAAGTAATATAACAATTCCAAGATGATGATGAGTTAGGTAATTTTATTTATCTTTTAATAATTCATTTAGCAACTCAACTCTTCTTAAAGCCATTGTTTGGGATTGTTTTTTTATTTATTGAACATAATGAAATACCCAGTATACTCATCCACTTATGTACTTATGTGTTCCACATTTCATACTCTGTTATTTATACAGGAATAACTTCATTTCAAGAAAAAAGATGACTATATCCAAGTTTCTACAGATATAAAGGGATTTGAGACAAAACACATGGGTAGTTACAATTTTATTATTGTATTCTACTTTCCAAATGCATTCAAGTCTCAATCCTCCCTACACACATATTCACACCCACACATAGCTAGAGGAAAGAAAAGATGCTTCCAAATCTGAACTCATAAGATGGAGTAATTCAGAAATAAAATCAACTTTCATTAATGCCACCAACATCTCAGCAAACACACATGACTGTGGATCATGTAATGTCCATCCTGGCTTTAGACAGCTCAGCAGCAATGAGTTGATTGTCTTCTACTGGCTCAGGAGACCAGACTCCAGTCCTTTTTATCAAGTGCTTTAAAGAGCAGAGAAAAGGATTTTGGGTAATCCAGAATCATCCAGCCATGCTTCCCCAGGGAAATGATAGCACACTGCTTCACTTGACATTTTTTGTACATTTTTTATTTTAAAAATACTATACAGAGGTGTTGCAGTTACATGAGCAAGGTAATGAGTATATTTCTTATTGAGCATTGTTACCTCCTCCTTGATTTTCTCTCTACTATCCCTTCCCTCCCACCTCCACAGCTACCTTCCTCCCTTGCCCTGAAGTTGTGAAGTTCATTTTCAACATAGTGTTTTGTATGTCACATTGTTACAATGGGTCAACCTGTATCCTTATTTAAGCATTTTGTTTTTTCCCTTCCCCTCCCCAAATTAGAGAAATGTATATACAAGATGCAGGGCACCAACATCAAATACAGTGGAAACAGGGGTTATATCCTGGGGGAGAAACATACAAAGCAAAAAAAAAAATTCACATGGTACATTATAAAAACCTTAGAAACAACAACAAGAAAGGAAAAAGATATTTGTGTCCTTATTTCATGGTTTATTTTGCTTAACATCATCTTATCTGTACATATGTACATAGTTTTTGGCCTTTTCTGCTTGTCTTATACATGTACTAGTAATTGCAAATAAGGGAAACCATGGGACCTATGTTTCTTTGGGCCTGGCTTACTTCACTTAATATAATTTTTTCCAAGTCTTTCCATTTCCTAACAAATGAGGCAATGCCATTCTTTCTGATGGAGTATATAATTCTATTATATATATATATATACATATCAAGAAAATGTGATATATATATCACATATACATATATATGATATATATATATATATATATATATATATATATATCACATTTTCTTGATCCATTCATCCATTCTACTGAGGGTCATCTGGGTTGGTTCCATATCTTAGCTATGATGAATAATGCTGTGATAATAAATGAGACTTAAAAAGAAACTTCTCTGGAGAGGAAATAAGAATGGCCAATAGGCTCAACCTTTCTAGCCATAAAAGAAATACAAATCAAAATAATATTGAGATTCCACCTCACCCCAGTTAAAATGGCTATAATCAAGAACTCTAATAGCAATAGATGCTGGAGGGGATGTGGCCAGAAGGAAACCCTACTGCATTGTTGGTGGGAGTGTAAACTTGTTCAACCACTTTGGAAAGTAGTATGGAGGCTCCTCAAAAGACTCCACATAGAGCTCCCCTATGACCCAGCAATCCCACTTTTGGGCATTAACCCAAATGATCACAAACAAGGGGCATACTAAGGCTACCAGTACAACTGTGTTTATCATTTGACATTTTATAGGCCAAAACTCATCCACAAATCAGGCCTCAGCTCACCTTCAGTAAAGAAGTAAGATTCACTGTGTTTCTGAGAAAATAGAAAACAGAATACTAGTAATGTCTATTGTGCTGAAACACGTGGCCTATAGTTGATAATTAGGACTCAAGGAAAAATTTGTCATTATATATTAAATGTATGAATGAGCGGATTTGAAATTCTAGGAGAATGGTGAACTTACATTTACTCCATTCTGGCTGCTGAAACTGTTCGTTTGGGCGGCTCAAACAACACACATTCATTTCTTACAGTTGTGGAACCTGAAGCCTGAGCTCAAGGAGCAAGAGGTGCTGCATTCTTTTGTGGGTCCCTCTGTTTGAGGAGGGCAGCCTCCCTTTGTGAACTCACTGAGCCATCTGATATTACAAGGGCACAGATTCCATTTATGTTCCCCCCTCCTTCATGACCAAATCATCCCTCAAAGTCTGCACTTGATGATATGAATTTGAGAGGAATACAAATATATAGCCCATCACAAAATAGAGGTAAATTTACAAGAAACATAGATTTTTCATCTTTTCTGAAGTCAAAAATGGGAGAGCACATTCCTTTTCATCTAAAGCTTAGAGTCTGTCTTAGAGGGAATCACACAAACACACACACACATGTGACACACATCTAACATAGCTATCAGCTATCACTGCACAATTATTGCTGACACTGTATATTTTAGTTTTCTCACTTATAGGGAACAAGTTTTTAATTAGCTGTTACTACTGTGTAAGTTTAATGATAATAAAATCTCATTGTTTTTCTTTCTTGCAAATAAGATTGGAATAGAAAGAATTTTCCTGCTGACAATTGTGCCCTCAAGTGTTAACAACATTCACCACTGTTTAAGAGAATAATTAGGTTGGTTTCTTTCTGCAATACTTGCATAACAACAGCAGGACCTTTGTTCTATTTATCTATACAAGTGACATATCTTAACAGGGTAGTTTGTGAAGAAGAAACATTTGATAATACCTCAATCCCCTAACCGAGAAATTACACAATATTTCCAAAATGAACTGACTGTAAAAAAAAAATTGAGTGAAAGATACCTACATAAGAGAGCAATTTCCTGATGTCCAGTCTGCATTTTCCATGCTGAGCTGCCCAAGGGTACCTTACTTATCTTGTCACTGATGGGAATGATTTCCATGGGCTGTGTGATTCACCTCCACCCTACCTTAGGCAATACAGTGACCTCAAACATCACAACTCTAATTGATTGGCCGAGTATGCTCTGTAAAAATTGTTTTCTTCTTCTTTGTTTTACAATTATGTATGAGTATTTTAAGTAAACTTTGGCAGGAACTGCAGCTCCCATGTTGAAGAATAATTCTGCATTTTAATATGATTTACAAATATGACATCAACCATTGGGGGGATTCATTTCCTTTTTATATCAGAGGGATTTTAAATATGATGTGACAACCTAAGCTCTAAAATTTCCTTTTTGTCAGTTTAACCCAGGTCTTTGCTAGGTGGTTCTGAACATGGTTATGCTTCTAGGTTTAAACCAGAAACAGGTGGTTAAATATCTACACATGACTCTGTCAATTTGCCCATAGCCTTATCATATTGTATTTTGGTGATGCCTATAGAAAATGCTTACAATTGTCTAGATACATTTTGCCATACTGAGCTACCAAAAACATTAGTTTTGTTTTCATTAGTTCCATTGAAGAGAATACTAATAACATTTTACATCTTAGTATTCTTCAGCCCATGATCCTCTGACTCGTCTCCTAAGGGAAAAATTTCTCAGTTGGTTATTAATGTGCTGTCACAGTCTGATTCTCTGAGCAGGTGTTCACAGGACCCTATGAGATTCCTTGCACCTTGATATGACCCCATTTTTCCTAGGATCATGGGTGCACATTCTCAAACTGAGATTCTGGAAGTTTCCCCAATGATGGGATGCAAATGCTGCCTTGTCTGATCTGCATTAACTCTTTGGGACACTTGAATCCTCACATTGAGTAGAGCTGTCTTCAAAGGGTAGATTCTAGTCATATGGAGATGCAAAAGATGGTTTACCTCATGTAGGGTAAATCACACCGCATCACTCTGCCAATCTTCATGGGCTTTCTAAGCCTGGTTGAGCCCCAATTCCACTAGTTAGAGGTAGAACATATAAGAGTTTAAAATAAAATGATGCTCAATTTCAGAAAATATGCTTTAGGTACCTAATGGAATATTATTTAATCATCAAGAAGAATGAAATGATGTCATTTGCCAGAAGAGCTAGTGTTAAGTGAAATAAATCAAAAATTGAAATATGCATATAAAATATTTTCTATTAGAATTTAGGTTCGAAAGAATAAAACATGAGAACAGAGGAAGTCAGTGGGAAGGCTAATAGTAGGACTAGGTAGCAAGAGAGGAGCATAGGGTTGATATGATCAAGATAGAAATCCAAATATGAACATGTGTACAATACAAAAACAGCATACTGAAACTCACCATCTCATAAATCAGTAATAATGAAATTAGGACACATTTCCAGCCAAAGACCATGCATGGATGTAGCATGCAGCATCCGTTTTCTGAGCCCTGAAATGAGCATGTTGTTACACTATTGCTGCAATTGGTGGAATCCTCACTCTTCCCTGCTGCTCATTTTGATATCTGTCTCCTGCCCAGAGCTGCTGGGGGAACTAACAAAGCCTTCAGCATCACTGGAGGGTAAATCTCTGTTTTCTCCAGTTTCCTCTGATCCTCCTCTACACTCCAGGAAGGGTGTGACCTTTCCATCCAGTTCAATCAGAACACACAGAGAAGGAAGGTAGAGAGTTTCATTCCAAGGAATATCAAGGAGGTCAGAGCAGAGGGCCAAGATGAAAGAGGGACCAAAAAAAGAGCCAGGGCCAGAAGGAAAGAGGCTCTGCGTGGACTGCCTGGGCTTTTAATCTCAAGGTTTCCCTCTTTTTTGAACGGAAGGAAACAGACTAAGGGAGATCAGTACACCAACTTCATTACTAAGAAGGTGGAATGCCTCTCCTGTGTGATTCTGCAAAGTGAGCTTCCCAGATTTCCTCCTGAATCAAACACACTACTGAGCCGAGAGGCGTTTCCATTTCCTGGTGTGTGTGTGAAGTGCTGGCCTTTGGAAGTTATCGGTATTGAGAAGCAAAGTTGTGCACTGCCATTGCTGAGGATTGAACCCTCAAATTCTGACACACAAATGGAACCTGGGACAATATGCTCTCTATCTCCTCTATCTCTTTTTTCAACAAAGGGAGAAAATTCTTACGAAGGCAAAGGGGTGAGCATTGCAACCAATTACCCTTCCCCAGAGGAGAAGCTCCGGCCTGATATATATATATAATTTAAAGGTTGGGGGGGATTGGGTTTAGGTATGCAATTTATGTCACCTTTTTCTCTGTTTTTGATGGCAAAGTTGTCTACCTCAGCCTCCTCAGTCTTCTTTCGTTTTTGTTACTGTATTTCCAGCGGTTTATGGAAAAAAAATTAGAATTAATTTACTTGCTGATCACAAATGCCAGTGTCAGCTTGTAGAAAGTCATCCATCTTTTTTTTTTAAATTGAGTATTTCATTCCAGCAGCAGACACAGAGTTGACACTCATGGAACTTCAAGCATATTCTGCAGCCAATCACACTACATCTGAACTATAAGCATAGTACAAATTGATGTGGATTTTAAACAATCTGTTTTCTTTGGCTTTAGAAGTTGCCCAATAGCATATTGCATTAAGAACAAAATATTCTTCAATCAGGATCAAATTACGGTCTTATGGCAGTAAAACGTCACTACATAAAGGGAATATTGGAGTTTATGAGCAGTCTTCAGGCAAAATATTTAAAGACAACAAGGTTTTGATTATTAAGGAGCTATTTTGCAGTTCATTGAAAAAATGTAAATATTAAGAATTAGACTTTACTTGATTGAACTCTAAGTTTTTGATCCATGTAAGCACACGTAAAAGAAATGGTGCATACTTCTTGGTATGATGGTTTGAAAAGTCTGGCTTAATCTAAAAGCAACTTTCCATCTGGCTGGCATAGTAAGCAAATGGAATTAGTCGGGTTGGTGTGTTTTTTCATGTGAATAATCATGATTAGTATAATATCTGTGGTCTGCTTTGATTAGTTTTCACTCCTGTTTTTTGGTATATTGGTGTAGATAGGCATGCAGGATGGCGTTTCTATTACCTTATGGCTGAAAAATAAATTGGGAAAATATGTAGGTATTTGAGGGTGTATGTGTATTTTGGACACACCATTGGTCACCTACTCAATACTTCTTGTTTTGTTGTTGGCAAGCTCCAGAGCATAATCATGTACATTCCAGAAGATGGTATTCCCACCTCCTACGTGTAAATCCCCAGTACCCAGGGTCTGTAGCAATAATCTAGCAGAGCACAGGAGAAGTATGACTGGGTTCTGACAAGTGAGAGGTGAAGAAAAGTCTGCTGGAGGATACATCAGCAAAGGCTCCTTTGAGTAGAGGTCCCTTTATCTTGCTGCACTGTTTCCTGTGTGAAATACTGCCTGGAAAAAGCCTTCTGTGGAGAGATGGGGCGAGCTTCCCTCTGGGCCTGTGTGAATAAGAGAAGTGGCCTTGAGAGTCTTCCCAACTATGGGCACCTGTTGATGAGACAGAATGTGTCTTCCTGTTGTTCAACTTCTTTTTTTTATTCTTTTGGTATTTGTGGCCAATTTTATATCAACCAATAAAAATAACTTTATTCAGCCATCTATTTTCATTCAAATCCAATTGAGGCCTTTGTTTTCCAGTGACCTATGTCTTGGGCTGGGGTACAGTGTCACAGTTGAGCAGTTGAGGCCTCCATATAGGCCTGATGAACACCAGCAAAGGAAGGGGGGTGTCTCAAGCAGTGTTGTGTGCAAGTGTGTTTCATTAGTGACACCCGGAAGGATTTGGATTTGGATTTTAGTGGTCACCTTACATCCTGATTATCTCACATATTTTATGACTTAATACTTTAAGAAATGAATATCTGTTATGATATTAAATGATCCTATTTTTAAAGCCTCTCAGTTGTCCTGCAGTTACAAATAATAGCTTGTATAGTTACTTTCTCATCTTTAAGCAGTTGTGCAAAGGAATGGCCATTTAATGAAACAGTTTCTGAAAACAATGATCCTTGATGATTGCCACCCCTTTCAACATTCTCGCCTACCCCTTCCCTACCCACCCCTTCCTCTCTCCTTGATTTTGTAGAGTATATGTTGTATTCTTGACTGCATTTCCACCATTGTCATTTCTGTAGCCTTTATTCTCTTTGTATACTTTTTGAAGTTGACATTGTATATAGATAATTAAGTAGTTAAACATGATAGAAATTACTCATAAGTCATCTAGTTTAAGGATCAATCGGCGTTCTTGATTATTTGTTATTGCTATTTTATTTCATACCCCAGAGTAATTGCTAATAGTTTTTGACAAATTGATATCTTTGTTCAGAATTTTATAGTGATAAACAATCCAGAGAATGCTAGCTAAGCGTTTTGTACCAATATATCAATGCAATCCCAGGATAATTGACTTTTTTCTCTTAAGTAGTTCTAAAGTAAGACTTCCAAAAAACTTAAGCAAAAGCACTTCTGAGACCAATTTTTACAGCCTTACCTAATATGGAAGATTGGGATGGAGACCAGTGCATTTTGGACAGCACTTTAATGTCTGCTTTGGTACATCTGAAATGAATAAAATTAGTGCAACTCATAACATATGGATGGTCCTTTGCTGGAGTCAGAGAAATGTAAAGCCCATTAAGCCTTTTGTGGTGGACCCGTGCTGTACTCTATAAAGCCCCGTAACATTTAACAAGTGCAATATAATGAACAGTAATCCAGGTATTTGAGGGCTCTGATAAAGCACCGTGTTTTCTAAAAACTCCTGTGATGAAGTCCCAGAGTTCCAACTTTTCTTAAGGAAAAACTGAAGTAATGTGGAGACGGAGAGGAAGAGAAGTAAAATGCAGGTGTCTTCCCTTCTGTTTTGGATAGGATTTCCATCAAGCTCCTTGGCAAAGGGAATTGACTTCACTTTCTGGTTTCTTTTGACCCTGGCTTAGATGCAGCCTTGGTGTCAGGAAGTCTTCCCTTCAAAGCCTCAATAGCTCACATTCGAATTTAAGCATACTTCCTTGCGTGTAATCAGTGAAGGAAGCACAGCTGTCCACCAGCCTATGCACCCTAAACCTTCCAGCCTTTTCTTTGGCATAAATTATCTGACTTCACAGAATCATAAAATTAGTGGGGACCTTGAAGTCATCCCATCCTTCCTCTGCCTGTAGAGAGGACTACCCTAGCCTTCCTAAGCAGATGAGCAAAGCCAGCCTGCTTTGAAGAGATCTGGCAAAAGCTAATCAAACATCTCCAGCAGACACACTTCTCTGCCAAGAGACCGGGGTCTGCAGGAATGTCATTTTCCAAACACCCACATGTGCAAATATGCATGTGCATTCTGACTCTAGAGAAGATTCCAGAGGCCTAGAGGTGAGGACTGAAGGAAATTGCAAAGGTGCACAGGGACTGTTTGCCTATCTGTTTGCCTCCGTGGTGCAGTGTGGGAGAATGCTGACTACTCCATCTCTTCACACAGCCTGGCCATAGCAAGCTATTGTGTGTGTGTGTGTGTGTGTGTGTGTGTGTGTGTGTGAAAATACCGCACAGAGAGGTTACAATTACATGAGCAAGGTAATGAGTACATTTCTTATCAAGCATTGTTGCCTCCTCCTTTGTGTCCCCTTCCCATCCCTTCCCATCTCCTCCCTCTTCATCCCCCCCAAAAGCCCCTCCCACCCCGCGCTAAAGTTGTAAAGTTTATCGACACAACATCTTGTTCATCTCATTGTTGCAATGGGTCCACCTGTTTTTTTTCCTCTCCTTCCCCAAATTATACCAACATTAAATACAGTGAAAAGAGGGGTTATACCGTGGGGGAGGGATATACAAAGCAACAAAGAAATATCTTATACATATGTTAGAAACATAAGCAAGCAAGAAAAAACATTTGAGTCCTTATCTTGGGGTTCATTTAGCCTAACATCAACGTATCTGACCATTTCTGCTTGTCTCAGACATATACTAGTTATTGCAAATAAGGGAAACCATGGGACCAATGTTTCTTTGGGCCTGGCTTACTTCACTTAATATAATTTTTTCCAAGTCTTTCCATTTCCTAACAAATGGGGCAATGATATTCTTTCTGATGGAGGCATAGAATTCCATTGTGTATATAGAGTCAAAGCAGACACTGAAAACATTACAGGATGGAATAGGAGAAACACCAAGTCTCCTTGGCACAGGCTGAAATTTTCTTCATAGAGACCCAGAAACACAACAAATGAAAGAAACGTTAGACAAATGGGATTGCATGAAATTACAGAGCTTCCGCATGGCAAAGGACATAGCTAGCAAGATCAATAGAAAGCCCACGGATTGGGAGACAATCTTTACTAGCCATACAACGAACAAGGGTCTCATATCTAAAATATACCTGGAACTCAAAAAATTAAATTCCCCAACAACAAATCCTCAAAGAAACAACTGCCCAGTAAATAAGTGGGCTAAAGACTTAAGAGAAACTTTCGGAGTGCTGGTGGCTCCCGCCGGTAATCCTAGCTACTCAAGAGGCTGAGATCTGAGGATCATGGTTGGAAGCCAGCCCGGGCAGGAAAGTCTGTGAGACTCGTATCTCCAATAAACCACTAGAAAACCAGAAGTGGCGCTGTGGCTCAAGCAGTAGAGTGAGCCTTGAGCTGAAGAGCACAGGGACAGTGCCCACACCCAGAGTTCAAGCCCCACGACTGACCAAAAAAAAAAAAAAATTAAAAAAAAAAGACTTAAGAGTAACTTCTCTGAAGAAGAAAGAAGGATGGCCAATAGACACATGAAGAAATGCTCAACATCCCTAGCCCTAAAAGAAATGCAAATCAAAACAACATTGAGATTCTACCTCACCCCAGTTAGAATGGCTATAATCAAGAACTCTAATAACAACAGATGCTGGAGAGGATGTGGACAGAGGGAACCTTACTGCATTGTTGGTGGGAGTGTAAACTTGTTCAGCCACTTTGGAAATTAGTATGGAGGTTCCTCAAAAGACTTCACATAGAGCTCCCCAGCAATCCCACTTTTGGGCATTTACCCAAATGATCATAAACAAGACCACACTAAAGCTACCAGCACAACTATGTTTATTTCAGGATTATTTACTATAACTAAGATATGGAACCAACCCAGATGCCCCTCAGTAGATGAATGGATCAAGCTATTTTAATAGACCTTTCAGAAACTCCAGGTCCCTTTTTCCTTTCCTTCCCTTCCCTTCCCTTCCCCTCTCTTCTTAACTACTCTCCTCTTCTCTCCTCTTTTCTTATCTCTACCCTTCCCCTCTCCTCTCCCCTCCCTTCCCCTCTTCTTCTTTTCCCTTTCATCCCCTTCCCTACCTTTCCTTTTCCTTCCCTTTTTCCTTTCTCATTTATTTCCTCTGTCTTTCCTTTCTTTTCTTACTTTCCTTCTCTTCTCTCTTTGCTCTCCTAGCTCCTCTACTTCCCGCTCTTCCCCTCCCTTCTCCTCTCCTCCTTTCTCTTCTTGACCCCTCTCCTTTCTCCTCCCCTTCCGCTTTCTTTCCTCCGAGCCATTTTTCACACTCCTACACCTTTACTGTCCTCTTCTTTTTTCTTCCTTTCTTTGAAAAACAAAATGGCCTTGCAATTACAAATAGTCATTTCCCGTTTCCATGTAAGGTTTTATAGCAAGCCAGGTCTAGCACACACAGAAGTAAGAATGCCAAAATGCTAGCTAGGCCATCTGAAACCCTGCTGCACCACATACCCGCGCTGGAAACGGGACGGGCTGCACGGATGGAGTCTATTACCAATGAGTGTCCTTCCGTGGCCTCCTGGCTCCTCTTTCTTCTTTCCTGGGGGACCAGAACTAGCGAGGTTTCCCCTTCCCACCCACAAGTGTCTGACCCTTTCCTGTCTCTACCACCGCGGGCTGCCCAGGCTGGGGCTGAATTGAAGTTTTCATCCTCCCGAAGTGAGTCCCAGCCAGGGAGTGGCTGCTCAGTTAGGATGTCCACGCCCGGAGCCAACAGGCCATGCAGAACATCGCTGCAAGGCTTGAAGCAAAAACAAACAAACAAACAAAAAACATATCTGTGCATATCCGTAGAAAATACATTTCATTTTCTTGGCTGGGAGACACGTCTGACTGTCTTACCTGAAATCATTGAGAACTTAAAAACTCCTCCCATGCAGTGAATGAAAGTGAAAGGCAATCGTTAGGGTCAATAATGAGGGGTGTGCTTAGTTATTAACACGAGTTGGCTGTGTTTGCAGCTCTCTGTGGGAGGTGGAAGAGGTAGGAGACTCTGGGCTGAGGCTAGCCCAGACTCAAGGGTGGTTATGTGCCTGTCATTCCACCTACAGAGGAGGAGGTACAAGGGCTGAGCGAATTTGCAGATGCCTGTCACTTTGGGGCACCCAGGGATGCACCAGTTAGAGGACTCATTCTATTACAGCCATAAGGGACTTTAGGACATTGGAGGGCTATGTTGTTATGCAGCTGTAGCACCCACTATCCTGACAGTGACAGGTTACTCTGCAAAATTACACATACTTGGCCTTCAAATAGGGTAAACTAAAACTTCCTGAAAACTACAAGAAAAATACTGTTATAACCCTTGAAAATTTCAAAGATCCTACAAAAACAGGTCTTTTATTTATTCCTGTGTCTTGATATCCACAGAAAAAGAAGAAGAAGAAAGAACAACAATAAAAACAACAAAAACTACTGCTCTGATCATCCTAAATTATATTAGTTGCTTGTAACTTGCTAGGTACTTTATTGTACCATGATCATGAGCGAGCTGTCACAAGAGTTATTCTGGACTCAAAATTAGTATTGTATTTTATAATCATCCCATTGGAGAGCTGAAAACTTGATGGGCAAAGAATTTTTGTCATTTCTTTTTCAAATGATTTGGGATACAGCTCAGAGATGAGTCTAGATTCCAAAACACGGAGAGTGAAATTTAGTTATTTCTATTCTTTGGCAATGCGTATTTTGCTAATAGTTATGAATTGGTGTTATAAACTGAGAACACATTGAAATTGAATTATGAATTGGAGAATGCCTTCCATTTATAATAGTGTAATCAGAATATAGCCTAATAGTTCTGGATGGTATTTCAAAACAGGAACACAGGTGTAGTGACATTTCTTTCAAATAAATCTAAATCATCTTAGTCAACATACTCACTGATCATGTAAGCAACTTCATTCCAGATTACTTGGGATTAGATAAAATTATTGAGATTAGGCAAGCACATCAAGATCTCTTAACCTTGGCACCATTGGCATTTTGACTGATTAATAATGTGTCTTAGGAGGATTATGTGTGCTTCACATAGAGTCTAGCTTCAGCCCACTACTAACTAGATGCCAGTAGCATTCCCAGTAGAGATAACCCAGTTAGTTGTTTTCTGATATTACTAAATCACAGTTAGTTGAGTGTCATTGGTTTCCCTTAGCTTAATTGCTAGAACAGATGTTATATGTGGAATATTAGAAATATTTTCCATAAATTAGTAGAAGCTTGAGTGTTTTATGAATAGCTTTATGCAGCACACACACTGGTGTGCTGGATACTCTTCTAATTCATTCCAGAGTCAGAGTAGACCCAAGCTGACTCCCTCCCAGGCATTGCTTGTAATTCTTCTGAAGTTATTCTTGCCAGCGATGGAGTTTTTCTTCAGCTTGTTTTGTTTCCTATCAGCACTTGTCTCCTGGGAGATGATGGGTCCCTCACATTTTCACACATCTTGCAAGTCAGCCACCAGCTGCCCTTATGTTGTCAACCTTCTTTGCTAGCTTGTTTGTACAGAAAAAATGTTAGAGTGGAGAGATGGCATCTCTTTGTAGAGAGGCTCACATACATGGCTTTGCTCTGTCATAAAGGATTTAGGTTCCCCATGCTGAGGATCCTCAGCCCTGCTGGGACTGCTCATTTCACCGGGTCATCTTTGCACTGGACTTTCAGGGATCAGCACTCAGCGTACCCACACAGATCAGTCTATATTAGGACTACTTCTACTACTGGTAGTTAACAAACTCTCCTTGATCTCTGGCCCAGAGTCTCACTATCATCTGCCAATATCTATATTGGCTGATTATATATACATATATTTATATATCAGGCTGAGTTTTTATTTTGCAAGAAATTAAATACCAAATCCTTCACAATTCTTGAGTTATCTATACCTTGACATTCTGGGAACTTAAAGGATATTTATTATTCATGCCTAAACATACATGATCTTCGTATGTTTATTTTATATGTTACATGACATAGAACATATTTTTAATTTACTGGGAGGATATCCTTAAAGGTAGCCATCACCATGCACCAGACCTTTTCTGCTACATATAAGCATGAGGGCATTGTAGAGAAGAGGCTATTCTTTGCATAAACAATAGTTTCATTTTATGGACATCACAAACGTTGTGATTTATTGCATTGACATCTTTGCTATGTCTTTAGGAAATGAAGGCTTCCCATTTGTTCAGCCTACTCTTAGCAGCTAGGCAGTGTCACTTGGTAATAATGTTTGGTGTTAACCTTACCACTGATTTATTATTTTTCTACTTTTAAATAATTGGACATCTGGGGAAATTGAATTAAAAAAATATGCCAGCCTCTTAAAAGTTTCACATTGTAAGTCACTTTCAGACACATTTTTTATTATTAATGAGGGGATTGTGGGAGAAATTCCTCTACATGTCACGAGAATTGAAGAGATCAAAAGATCTGTTATTTTGTCTCCGTTTTACCTCCCTCCTTCCCCCTCCCCCCACCGTGTGAGTGTGTGTGTGTGTGTGTGTGTGTGTGTGTGTGTGTGTATGTGTGTGTATTTGGGGTTGGGTCTGGGTTAGACTCTAACTCTCTCTAGGAATAAAATGACTGAGGTCCCAAACTAAGGAAAGTACTGGAAAGATGCCTGGCAAAGGATTCTGATGGTGTGTCCTGTAACAACCTACTAATACTGGGAGCATTCTTCAGGTGCGTGACAAGAGTCCAAGTTGATGTTAACTTTCACCACAAGGTCTCAGCATCCTGAGGAGATACTGGATCTAAACACAGTGCTCCAAAGAACCCTAAACACCTCTCACATGGGCCAGGCACATTCCTGTGGGAGGAAGAAGCATAAGCCATTGCATGTAACCTGAAGAGTTTTAAAGGCTGAGTCACATAATGTGTGGGAAACAGTCATCTGGACTTTCTGAGCCAGTGCCCTTCCACATGGGGACACAGTGGCCACCGTAACTTCCGCATTTCGAGTCAGCATTGGCAGTCAGCTCTGTTTCCTGGCAGGCAAACATCACAGAGGACTCCGCTAACTTGCTCTCCTGAGACACGGCACAGTGGGATGTAAGGAGAGTAAAGAAAGTTGACAACAATCTCAGTGGAAGGAAATGATGTCATTACCTTCTGTAGGAAGTTACCAAGTGTAGTTCATCATTCCCTGAGGTGCTCTGAGAAGAGAGAAATGGAGGCAAAGATACTTATTCTCTCTCCAAATGAATGAATTCTTTGGTCAAAGCACAACTGTAGATTATGATCGCAGAACTGGATACTAGTTCTAAAGCATAATGCAGAAAAAAAATATTGCCAGTCATTAATGACCCTCAGTGATGTGAAACACCTAAATAAAATTTAAAAAGGAAAGAAAAGAAAAAAAGAGCTCATTTAAGTGACACTTCTGGTACCTCCAAGGAAGGGTCTGGGGTCCCTGGGGGACCTGGATAGTTACTAGATGGCACAAACCATATGTCTTCATCTCTGTAAGCCTGAAAAATAGGAAAATTTAAAGGCGTTCTTTGTATATTACATCAAATAAGGAAATAGTACCTTGGCTTGGGGTTTGAGAGAGCTGTAAGAGAGAATTACAGTGTGAGCGCTGTGATCACATAGATCACCATGCGCCCATGAGACCCTGCAGAACCTCTGAGGAGTGCACGGTCTAAGAGTCATTTAAGACATTGTATTTCCTTCAGTTTTTACTGAATATTTGTCCGGATTGCATCCGTATTTTAGCAGTACTGAGCTGATGAACACTTTTCTGTCAGTGGAACTCCCAATTTGAACTCGGGGCTTTGTGTTTGCTAGGTAGGTACTCTATTGCTATTCTTCCACCTGCTTTTATTTTTACACTGTTCATTTTTGAGATAACCCTCTTACTTTCTGCATGGGTGCTGGATTGAACTGTCATCTGTGTAATTTATTATTTTTGTCATGACTGAGATAACAGAGGTATGCTACCATTTCTGGCTAATTCTGTTGAGCTGGAGATTTTTCTTCCTGTACTGGCCTAGGAACACCATGCTCTTCATCTCAAGTACACAAATGGCTAGGACATCAGTCTTGAGCCACCAGTGTCAGTGTCTGGCTAATGAATAGTTTTTACAAAAAAAATCTCACTAATAGAAGAGAAGCTATAATCATATGAAATAGCCTTGGTACAGCAGCATGTATAATCACCTCACATATTCATAAAGCACAGTAAAGAATGTTAACAACAACAACAACAACAAAGCTAAACTAAACTTAAAGGAGGCCTGAGTGCTTGAAGTTGACCCAAAATGACCATTAAAGTTGTAAATTTCCCCACTGAATTGATAACAACATAAGCTCTTTCCTATATCAATGGGAATGTCAACATAATTATGGACAATAACCACCTTCCCAAGTGGTCTTTGATATTTGGCTTTCGGCTTTTATGTGTCTGGGTGTATTCATGATTGTGAGGAATGTGTGGACACATGCTGAATTGGAGAATAACACAAATCTAAGGGGATTCTTTGTTGCTGGTTGCTGTTACAGTGCTTTGTATTCCTTAGAACTTTCTTAGGTGAAATAATGAATGTGCTTTGTGAACGTACAGCCAAGTGCGTCATGTGTGTGTGTGTGTGTGTGTGTGTGTGTGTGTGTGTGTGTATAATATATACATATAGTAGTGGTGTTCTCAGGAATAGTCTATGACTTTTTTCAAGTAAGCATTCAACACAGAACTGAGGAAAGTTCAATCCAGTGTTTTGCCTCTGTATGCTTTGACTTTAGCAAGTTAGCTTCAGCTTTTCATAAATGCTCCTATGTAAAGTGCTTGAGACAGTGTCAGTCCACTCATTGGTGGCTCTCTTGTTCCAATGAGGTTGGTGTAGTTTGAGGTTGACCACTCTACTCTCCAAGGCCTCTACTGTAACTCCACAACTGTGTCATTTTTGTATTCACAAAATGCAGGGTAAATTTGTCAGTATTAGGAGAAAAGTATTCTATACTCACACGGAATAGAATAATAGAATCTCATGGCGGACAGAATTGGTGAGATAAAGAGAAAAGGCTTTCACAATCATGAGACTACCTTCATAAAAAATTATAGAAATGGAATACCCAAAAGACATGACAATAATAAAAAAAATTGCCAAAAACTGCAGAGTATGCTTCTTAGTACAATGTGTTATTATACATTGCACATGATCCTCAGCTCTGTCTTCTCTTAAGGCATACACAGATTCATGATGCAGGTAGAAAAGTCTTGCTAAAATGTGGGGTTTGCATCCATCTTGTCTTGTTGTTTATATTGTCTCGCTGCTCTCTTTCAATCAGGTTCTTTACTGTACCATGCTCAAAAATATCATTTGGAAAATTTCCAATCTATAGAAAGGTTAAAAGCAATCTACAATGAATACTGATTAATATATTTCACTTACATTTATCAACTGTGATTTTTGTTCAAGTTTATTTTTCTGTCAATATCTCTATGCATCTATAGTAAAAGAAGGACTGCAGACATGGCTCATTGGTAAGGAACCTGCATATCAAGTGCAAGGGCCCTCAGTTTAAACCCCAAAACACAACCCCAAAAAGAACAAGGAATATAATTCAACTGAAAGACTCAATGTTTAAGATATAAATTTGACTAAGAATCTAGAGCCTTTAGTGAACAGAACTCGTTTCCTTCAAACTTTACCTCATTCCAGTTAAGAAAACAGCTGGCTATCTCTACTATTTTTCCATCAAATATTTTTTTTATCACGTGTGAAGCTTTTGATTCAGTTGGCATTGGAAGAAACCCTTTCTATCTCCTTTCATGTTATTCTTGACAAGAGTGAATCAGTAAATCTGGCTGTTGTTACAAGCTCATGTTTTTTGGGCACCCTCATTTATCATGGAGTGAGTCACTTTGCTGTTTTGGTTTCCATTTTATTCAAAAAGGCACCCAGAGAAACATTACAGGAATGCAGGGTTGCAGCAAATCAATTCACATGGCGTGTCTGTTCTGTGTCTCACAATCAATCCAGCCCATACAACATCTTTTCTGAACAATACACTCATGCCTAAAGATGAAAGAATGAATTCACAGAAAACAGACTTTTCCACCACCCTGAATATTCACCCCCACCCATTTATTGGCAGCCAAATATTCTAACATGGATGCATTTTGTATGTTGTTTTTTTTCCCCTGGTCCCTCAATAGGGAAGGTGTGGTACCTGGGATTTCTTTGGTCTTTGTTTACTTGCTTTAGTTTTTTCCTTAAGTTTAAGTATGCAAAGCCTCTGAGTATTTTGTTTTATAAAAAAGATTCTAAAATTCCAACTTCTGATATGCTTTCTTAACCACTTGCATTTTTGCTCAGAGTGAGCAAAAATCTACGAAGTACATTTGCATGAAAGATGAATCTCTTTAAAAGACCACATTAAAAGTGTGCTGACATGAAAAGTACTTGCTGGTGTGTCAAATATAAATTGACCATTGACATTCATTCACTTATTTGAATCTATTTTTAAATTTGTCTCTCAGAGAATACAGAAGAATGTAAGAGCTGACCCAGCTTTGTGGACTTTAGATGCTGACAGGAGACTTGCAATGGACAAAGGAGAAAATCTTCACGGGAAACTCAGCAGCGGTTTGCACCCTCATTCCTCCAAATCATATGTTTGCCTAGAAGCCTAGCATATGAATACCAAGCATAAGAGAAAGCTTTCTTCTTGAACATGTGGGAAGAGGGAAGAGAGTGTTTGTTACGAGTTCTATACAGGACCATTACCAAAAGCTGAGTTCCCCCCTTGCCCAGTGCCGTCTCCTGGGAACTCAGAACTTAATGACTGCATACAAGAAGCATGGACAGAAATAGATGGAGAAAATTGTCTTCTTTAAGACAGTAGACCCTGCCACCTTCTCAAAGTCTTGGGAGAAAGTCTTACAGGCAGTTACATTTTTTGGAAAGGTCTCTACAGAGCTTTGACTGGCCTGTTTTAAATATATACAGGGGCGGGGCGGGAGGAGACAGATAAACAGAGAGAAATTGAGAGAGAGAGACAGAGACAGAGAAACAGAGAGGCAGAGAAAGGCAGAGAGAGACAGAGTGACAGAGAGATGGAGAGAGAAAGAGAAGAGACAGAGACAGAAAGAGAGAAAGCTTATTGGAGTCTAATTTTGAGTGGAAATGAGGTTGCTAGGGCTCTGAACTCATATTCTATATTGTGAGAAAGGACGGCTTATCTTCCGTGTGTTAAAATAAAGCAATCAAAAATGGACAACTCCTCAGTAATCAAGATTAGATGCCTTTTCATCCCATTTAGTTTCTTGTACTTCATGGATAATCAATACTTTTATGATAAAATTGGTGAGCCTTCCTTCAAAATTGTTGACTTTATTTATCCATTCTTTACTCCATTCTTTGTATGGAGTAAGGATCATTTTAAAGTTTCATCATATCAATAGAACTGAATGAGCCAAAGAATCCTAGTTGAAAATTTATAGGCCTAATATATCTTCACAAGAGTGACATAATTTTTATTTCTGTGGAGTAACACAAAGGGAATCATAAATATAGAGCTGTCTAATTTCGAGAAAAATTGATTCTTCCACTAAAAGAAATATGCCAGCCAGTGGTCACAGATCCCCGTAGAACTGAAGATTCTCTTTCTCTTTCTCCTTTTCTGCTTCTATGTCTCTCTTTATCTTCCTCCCCCCTCTTGTTCATATGCACACACCATTTACTCATTTAAAAGGCTGAAAAGTAGTAGATACTGACTTTACTTATACAAACTCAAAAGCTTGCATACCATATTTACCATCAATGTAATGCAGTAAGCTTGGTTATTGCAGTTGGCAAATTAAACTAAGTCTCTACCAATGTATGCCTTGGAAGGAAGCCCTTTGGAACTGTCATTTGTACTAAACAGCTGTAGAAATAAAGCAGTCTCAAGATTTGATGATTTCATATGTGATTGAAGTGATTTAGAATAATCATCATGGTAATGTTCATTGAGAAACACACATGCAGGAAAAACTTAAGTACAGAAGATCAAGGTGCATTATACTCATAATCTGACATGTGAAATTGAACTCCTTTGTATAATTACTTAAAATAAAAATGAAATTTTAAGCGTGAAAAAATAGAAGTATATTGCTTAACATCCAAAGATCAGAGAGATTTCCACACAGATTAATCTTTTTGTTTCCACTTCTATTTCTGTTTTTTTTCCCCAAAGGACATGCTGTGCATTTGATTCTGATAAGTTTATTAAGTAGTGAAAAATTATAAGACTTTAACAATTTTTTTAAAAAAATCTTCATTTTGGAAAAAAATCTAAATGGTAAATCTAATTAAGTATGACATTAGTCTTAATACATCTGATTATGTTTGCCCAGTGACATATCTTTTCCCGAGCCACTTGATGTTTAAGAGACAGATGCACCTTTGTGTTTGCTGGCTCGCCAGGGTCAGTCAGTCCTTCTGGTGGCAGTGCTGGCTCTTTTAGCCACTAGGACCAGTGAGGTAACGATGATTCCTCTGAAAGGAGGTCATATGATTTCTTTGGGAAGTGATTCATAATTGAGAATTAGGAGGAAACATCTAAAACGGAATCAGTTATTATGTTTTTATGTGTGTGTGTGGATGATCAGAGAACTCTTGAAAACTTTCTGTTAAAATAGGCTTCCTACATATCGTTGCATTTAAATATCATTATAATATTATTTAAACAGGGGCAGACCTAGGATTCTTCAGAAAGATTAGGATAGCACACACGCAGGTGTACTTGGTAATAAAACACATCTTTTTAAGCCACCAACATAATTAGTCATAAGGGAAAGCCATTTTCGTGGAAAACTCTAAAAAGCTAAGCATTAACTGCCGAAGTTGCTTTTTACCCTTTGCAAAAATTCTTTCTCCATGATATCACTCTCCATATATTTTTTCTGAATGTGTAATTTCTAAAGAAATTACTTTTTGCTTAATATAAAATTCTAGGCAATTAGATGCAAAAATGTAGTAAGGCAACACTAGAGTTGCCAATTTCAACACAGGGAAGTAAAGCAGCCTGGTAGTAAAGCCCCAGAGCCAGGCTAAAAAGCACTCATGGCCAGAACCTGTGGGGTGCACAGAGGCCCACGGTCCTATGGGGACCGGCGAGCCCATTGACCAGCTCTGAAATCACCCAGGTAAATCCCCTGGTGTGGAGAAAGACATGTGCACAGATATCTCTTGTGGACTTTGATTTGCTTTGGGCTTACGTTCAAGCGTGGTAAACAAGGGTCACCTGGTAGCTCCATCTCTCCTGTGTTGGAAGTGTTCCATACTGTGTCCCATGGTAGCCACACTAAGGGATATTCTTGACACCATTGTAGAAGGCTACCCCTCCCCCACCCTAAGCCAAAATTGACTGGTGACATTAGTTCGTGTATTCGTGATGTTTGCAATTAGCTATTTGCTGGTAGAGACTTTTCTTTCCCTTTCTTCTTTTTTTTTTTGTCTCAGCTTTAACATGTATACCAAAAAAAGCTAAACAAGCCACGCACGTGGTTCTTAGGCCAGGCTGCACATACCACACTAATAAAACTTAAAGGAGAAATACTTGGTGATGCCATCTTTCCCGAAATGAAGGCCCTTAGAATGCAATGTCTGATTCATTTTTGCCTTTAGATTCCAAGTTGCCCTTTAGATACGCCTCCTTAGGTCAAACCCATACTTTTGGATGGATGTTGTAGAGCAAGTGTTTCCAATCCTAGTTCCCTCAGGTGGAAAACAGAAGTGGTAACTTCTGTTCCGTTTTCAGTGATTGGATATATAGCAATATATAGAGATGATAAAGTAGTCTGCATAAGGCTAGGTACAAGACGAGTATGTAGTCGAAGATGAAAGTCATAGTTTCTCCAGTGTTCTCACTGTAGCCAATAAATTTGTCATAAATTTAAACCTATTGTCCTCGGTGAATTCTACTTCACAGCATACAGGGTCTCAGTGCATGGAATACATGCTTAAAGACTTTGTGACAAGATGAGCAGAAAAGTTCACTCAAAACTTGCCTACCCTCCGGCTAGCACCAACTTTCTTGTGTGCACCAGGCTTGAATTGTCCATCCTCCTTACTTTCTCCCTCAAGTGCCTTAAAATGTCTGAGTGAGTATTGCTCTGTTCCAGACACTGCTTGAAGTTAAGGAAGAAAGACAATTAATTGGATCGCTCCTTTTAGGGTGTTTCGAATGCAGTGAATGGAATGCAACTTAGGGCTGGCTGAGGTTGGTTTAAGCATGTGTTTGTTTAGGAGATCAATGGGCGCATACTTTTCCTTTCTCTGCTTAGAACAAGTTGGTAGGTAGCTACTCTGAGCCAATGCCATGCTTGACTTGGTTTTAATTACTTATGGGCAACTATAGTCTGAAACTATTAAATGGAAACATTCCAGAAAAGAAGCATTAGTATGTTTTAAATCACACATGATGAATTACGGCATCGTGTGGTGTCACATTCCACACAGGATAAAAATCTTTTTTTTTTTTTTTGGTCAGTCATGGGGCTTGAACTCTTGGCCTGGGTGATGTCCCTCAGCTCTTCAGCTCAAGGTGAGCACTATAGCACTTGAGCCACAGAGCCACTTCCGGTTTTCTGGTGGTTTATTGGAGATAAGAGTCTCACTGACTTTCCTGCCTGGGCTGGCTTTGAACCGTGATCCTCAAATCTAATTCTCCTGAGTAGGTAGGATTACAGGCATGAGCCACCAATGCCTGGCTAGAAATCATTCTTTTGCCCACAGTATCGCAGGTAGACTCTCCCCTTAGTATATATCCACAGGTTACTCTCCCCTTAGTCACTTGTAACATTACAAAGTTTGTGTTCAACTAACTCCTATACAGCAGCAGCTCCAAAGTGTCATACTGGCCGTTTTACTACAATGGTCATAGTTATTCTATTTTCCTATAGTTACTGTTAACTCTTACTGTCTCTAATGCTAAAGTAGATTTTGTGAAAGGTATGTTTGCATGGTATACAGAGTTTTAAACTTTCCCTGAGGTACTTAATAGAAGTTTCAAACTTGCCTTGAGGTACTTAATCGGTTCACTTCATTATAAGTTATGCAACTGCTAAAACAGAAAGGAAGGAAATCAAGATAACCTATACCAAACTAAAACCATTCAATTTCTCAACTCAATAGAAAGTTTGAAAAGGACATATGTGTGCATGTTTCCTTTACACAGTTACTTTGTTTTACAACTTTAACATATGCATCTGGTTATTTGGGGATAACTTGGTGGGAGCACAAATAATATTAGCAGTGAAGCCAACTTTTATCCTTCTCTCAGGATACCAAGTGATTTTTTATTTATTGATATCTTCAGAGATTTCATGTTATGAAAAATGAATGAAGAATGGAATAGTTCAATATAAAAAGATACAAAAGAAATGACTACGTCAAAACTATGGGGAAGCTGAATACAGAAAGTGCCTTGGGGTCAGTTTTGAGCTCAGAAAATCTTGAATTTTTATACTGTGTAATTTATCAGACCAGGGGGATGGAAATTAAAATCAAAAGCCCTTAGAGGTTGGAAGACATACTAGAATACTTTATTCATGTTAAGCTGAAAACATAGGAATCTCCCTTCAGGTAAGTTTGAATCAAAGTAAATCATGGATTTGCAAGCCAGATGTATATTGCTTTGGGGAATTCAAGGACATTTCTTTAAACCATGGATTTTGTTTTAGGTGGTCCCTGACTGGTAATATTTGCAAGCTGAGTGTGGCAGAAGCAATGTCAGTTAATCTCTGCAAAGAAGCAATTTCACCTGAGGTTTCAGTCTCCAGACATGCGGTGCAGACTGCAGTACAGGTTGAGGATACGGGAAGCGGGGATCCAGACAAAGAACCCCACAATGTTAGAGATATGAGAATATCAGCGACATCCTAGAAGAATGTTTTTACACAGTATTCATAGCAACAAAGGTACATTTATGCAAGGAAGTGAAATAAAGTATGTGAGTGTGGTCAAAGAAAAGTTCGACAAATGAAACCTAAATAATTGAGTCGAAATGTTGAATCTATCAAATCAACAATGCACTAACAGTAGATGCAAATGAAATTAGCAAATTCTAAGAGGTCTGTGGGAATTGTACGATTACATCAGAAAAATTAAGTGATTTAGAGGACACAGTGAGTGTTTCAATGCATATTTTATTAAGTCTGTTATGGGATGTATTAGAGATGCCCACTAAAAACTTATAATTTATTCAAGGCTTGTCCCTCAACTGCGGGATCCAGTCAATATTAGTCATCTTGGAATCCAGGAAGGCAGGCACACACTACATTCTTCAACTCTTCATTGAGAAGGTGTAGCCACAAAATCTCAGCAGTTTAAGAAGCTAGAACTAAAGACATGAGCCATTGTGAGACAGAATTAAAAGAAATTCTGAGTAATACAAACACACACACATACACATACAATTTTTGATCATGGAAAAACTGTTGAACATCAAAGTCATGGAAATATTTTAATGTCACCAGTAAAACAAATATTTTTTAAAAAGAAATTCACCTAAAAGAAGAAATATTTAGATCAGTAATTTCTCAAGTGAGTTTTTCTCAAGAGAATGGAATTCTAGGCTACACAAACTGTTGCTTGAAACCTAAAAAAAAAATGGAATTTTTCTTCAGGCTTTACAAGAAAAAAAATCAGACATTATTCAACAGAAAAACACAGTGAAAGTTGATTACCAGCAGGTTGGCATAGTAAGTAACTCTAAATTTAAAATTCTATGCAAAAATAAAATAAACACTGAATTCTGAAGTCGAAGAGGAAAGAACAAACAGATATTGGGGTACATATGTAGGCTTCTAGGTAAACTTTCTAAAAGCAGAAACAGTTCTTTATTGGAAAATTTAAAGTGAGAAAAATACACGAGTTAAAATATATACCAACTTAATGCATAATTCTAGGGGTGGATACAAATGAGAGGAAATGGTTCTGATGATGTGTTTTCAGCAAAAGCCCTTTATTTTATACTGAGTTTAAGTGATGTGACGGAACCTATCAGTAGAAAAAAAACGGAGTACATAATTCCCAAATAAATTGTATAAACATTCTTTGGGCCAGTATTATTCAAATCAAGAATCTCAAAGCATAGACCACCTGAGGGAAGACAGTGTGGAGAACCATCAGGAACAGGAGAGAGTCTTCACTGAAGGACAAGAGTAAAGAGGCAAGGAGTCAAGAAGGGACGATTCCAGTTGAAGAATAAACTGGGCACACCAGTTGCCACTTAATCTCTGGCCTTCAGGAAAAGCTTAGTTTTGGATGAAATCTTCTGATTAAATCAGGCCCTATTTTATCAACTCAAAATTGATTGATTTGGTACTCTAATCCTTTCTGTGAATCTGCTCATAACAGCACCTTGAATATAGTTTGATTAAATAACTACAAGGCATGTATGTGTATGTGTGAGTGTGTGTGTGTTGTGCGTGTGTTTGTGTGTGTGTGTGTTGGAATGGCCATTGGACTTCCCTCACCTGAAAGTTATAATAAAGAGGACTCTGGAAATTGTTCTTCAGCAGAGTTTAGCAAGCTTAGCACATTAAGAAAAAGCATCATGGTGGACTCTATTTTTAAAAATTATCACTTAAGGGCAAAATAAATCCAAAGAATACAGAAAAGAAAAAAAATGTCATAAAGTAGAAAAATATACATTGAAGTTGATAGAATCAATAACACCAAGATTCTTTTCTGGAAAAGACTAACAAAAGTTGGCAGGAAAAGGGTGACATAGAACAAAGAAAAAGAAAGGAATAAATATTTGAAAATAAAAAAAAATCAGCACTTGAATGTTGTACACTCAAAAAAAGAAAATAGAGAATTTGATAAAAACCTTATGCCAGTGAACTTACATTTTAGATTAAACTGATGAATTCCTAAGTATATATGTTACCCAAGACATATTGGAAAGTGAGGGTCTAGTGCCAACTAAAAAAACTGAACCAGTAGTCACAATTTTCTATGGGAAAAAAATCACTCATCTACATATTTCTACCAAGCATTATATATTATGCACATATATGCACATCTACAATATGTAGATCCATAATGTATATAATTTCAGCTTTACACACATAGTAATGAATAAAAAGTTCCTTGCACTATTCGGATATGGCATAATCTTATTTTAACTGTTCACAAAACAATAGAAAAAAGGAACATTGTCAGTAGCAGACATGGTCTATTTAAAAATTATGAAGCAAAAATTAATAAATCAAGACAGCTTTATATTATAGAAATGTGATACATCTAATCAAGTGTGGTTTAAACTGCAACGTAAGTATAACATGATAAATGTCCATTGTAGTTATATACAGTGTTCTTCATCACATTAATATATTAAAAATTAAAAGTATACACATTTTAGTGAATGTATGAAAGTATCCAATCAGTTTATGATGCTTCTAAAGTCTTTCAGTAAGCAAGAAATAGAAAATAATTTCTATTTTCAAGATAAATCATGTCTAATTAGGAAAGCCAAGCACAGATGTGCACCACCTGTAATCGAATGCTCAGTGGTCTTAAGGAGGAGGATGGTGAGTTAGAGTCCAGTACAGGAGAAACAGTAACAATGGTCTCAAACTATTAGATTGATGCCATAGAATTATAAAAGTTATAAAGTCAATAGCTAGTATTAAAAGGCAATCTAAAGAAAAAAACAGATAAATCATGTCTATAATGCAATCTTTGTCCAAGATCATTCTTAGTGGGTAAGCATGGAAAGAACTCCGGAAAATTGAGACTGTATGCCATTTTTTTTACTCAGAGTCAATGCTGTAATAGAATAGCTGGTGTAACAAGACAGGAAATAGAAAAATGAATAAAGTTTCAGGGTGAGAAATAACATTATCCTTATTTATCAAGTATATAATCTTTTTAGTAGAAAATGGAACTACATGCATTTTTGTCAAGAATAAATATATTTTCACAAAGAAGTGTAAGGAAGTTAGGAAAGCAATTCCATAAACATTGAGGAAAAAATTTTTCTATTGGTGAATTGGCCTTATTAGATATTGTTCCATGTTTCAAACAATAAAGTTCACATGCATGTAGGCACGTAAAAGAATATATTCTTCTGCAAGTATTAAATACTAATATTGACAAAAGTTATGGAGGAAAACATGGAAGTTAATTTGTTAATAATTACCAGAGTGAAGAAGGTAATTTTATATACAATAGAAATGCAAATTCACAAAATAATAAATGTCATATTATGTATACTTCATCATGTAATTAAAATTTTCCAGTGTAAAAATGTATAACATCTTAAATTTGGAAAAATTTGGGATGTATACTAAAAAAAAGAGTTAACACCTTCTTACCTTAAGATATTTAGGGAATTTCACATATCTAGTTAAAAAAATAATTCATAGAGCAAAGGCCATAAACAAAATGTTCCCAGGAAGCCCTTTATAATACATGGAAAGATGTTCAAGCTTGCTCATAACAAGAAAAAAATTATAGAAACAGTAATTTGCCCATGCTGTGGTCAAAATGAAGCCTTTAGCAATCCTCCCTAATTGAATTGTAAAGAAAAATACCCTGATATAATAGCAAATATTTATAATCTCTTCAGACCTGTTGAAAATATTTTCAAAAACATTGAAATGCATGAAGATCCTACCTATTGATTTTGCCATCTGATATAAAATGTAGACACATACTGCTTCAAGTGAATTAAGAACAAGGAAACTGCCTGGCACCAGTGGCTCACTCCTGTAATCCTAGCTACTCAGGAGGCTGAGATCTGAGGATCATGATTCAAAGCCAGGCCAGGCAAGGAAAGTCCGAGAGACTCTAACCTCCAGTTAACCACTAGGAAACTGGAAGTGGTGCTGTGGCTCAAGTGGTAGAGCGCTCGCCTTGAGCTGAAGAGCTGAGGGACAGCGCCCAGGCCCAGAGTTCAAGCCCCACGACCAGCCAAAAAAAAAACAAGGACATTTATTACAGCCTTCCTTATATGGCTAAAAGAAACAAAAAAGGTGACTAAATAGGGGATTAGAGAAACTTTGTGAGAGTCCTAGGTTGTGAAATATTAGGCATCCCCTAAAAAGAATAAGACCATGAAGAATGTCATTTTGGTGAGCACATCTCCATGTGTGCAGAGAGAATGCATTTGTGTACACATCACACCCCCTGCAGATATACACATGGACATTTTTGTGGCTATCGCTGGACAGACTCTCAAGGGAATGTCCATATGGCAAGAGGCAGGTGGTGAGCATGGCCATCAAAGTCGGAAAATTAACACTTTCCTACCCTGTGCCTGTTAGTGTTTGCATCCTGTAGGCTATTAATGACCAAATAAGTTGATTTTTCAAAAGTTGGTTTGATACTATTGTTTTATTAAAAACCTTGACAACATAATGAAACAAAAAAAAAACTGCCCAATTCAGAGGAGTGATAAGAAAACAGTTGAAAATACTTGCATAACTATTAGCCATCCTCACTGGGGAGTGGTGCTATGAAATTCTCCTATTTTTATGAGTCTGCGAAGACTCTACAAGCCATATTGTCATCTGCATGCTAGTCCAGTACTTACACAAAGTGAGACTTCAGAGACAGACTGTGCTACAAAGCCATTGTCTTCATCACACTATTAAACAACATCTACATATTTAAAAGTCTCCATATTTGGTACCCTCTAGAATCCATTGTTGTATTTTAGACATGTGTCTCTCTTATCTCTCCACATACATGTCCTTAGACAAACCCTGAGTGGTTAGCATTAGGAAATGGTGCCCTAAGGTGGTCAGATCATGGTACAGTTTTTAGGAATGAAACCAGTACGCTTAAGGGCACAACCTTTAAGGATGCTCTCTGAACACCACCTTCTACCGCAGATGGTCCTGCAGGATATCACCTGTAGAGAAGGAGGTGAGCTCTCTTAGACACTACAGCAGGCTTTGCCTTGGGCTTCCCTGGTTTCTGTGATATCAAAGTTTACATTTCTATGATTTATGATATTCTGTTATAACAGCTCCTAGAAACTATGAAATTTGACAAAAAAAAAGAACCCTCAGATGTCTGGGAAGGTGTCTCAGTGGTAGAGAGCTTGCCTTGCATGCATGAGTCCCTGGGTTCGATTCCTCAGCACTACATAAGCAGAAAAATAAATGCCGGAAGTGGTGCTTTGACTCAGGAGATAGAGTGAAAACCTTGAGCTGAAAAGCCGAGGGACAGCGCCCAGGCTCAGAGTTCAGGCCCCACGAACGGACCCCCCCCAAAAAAAGGACAAAAAAACCCAACAGAGGAAGGTAAGATTTAATTTTTTTATTGTGAAAATTCCATACAGAGGGGTTACAATTACATGAGCAAGGTAATGAGTACATTTCTTATCAAGCATTGTTGCCTGCTCCTTTGTTTCCCCTTACCATCCCTTCCCATCCCCCCCACACCCCTCCTACCCTTCCCTCCCATGCCAAAGTTATAAAGTTCATTTTTTTGACATAATGTCTTGTACATCTCATTGTTGCAATGGGTCAACCTGTATCCCTATTTAAACAATTTGTTTTTTCCCTTCCCCTCCCCAAATTATACCAACATCAAATACAGTGAAAACAGGGGTTATACCGTGGGGGAGGGACATACAAAACAACAAAGAAATCATCTTATAAATATTTTATAAACAAAAGCAAGAAAGAAAAAACATTTGAGTCCTTATCTTAGGGTTCATTTTGCCTCACATCAACTTATCTGACCGTTTCTACTTGCCTCAGACATATACTAGTTATTGCAAATAAGGAAAACCATGTTTCTTTGGGCCTGGCTTACTTCACTTAATATAATTTTTTCCAAGTCTTTCCATTTCCTAAAAATGGAGCAATGTCATTCTTTCTGATGGAGGCATAGAATTCCATTGTGTATATATACCACATTTTCTTGATCCATTCATCTACTGAGGGGCATCTGGGTTGGTTCCATATCTTAGCGATGATATATAATGCTGCAATAATTTAATTATTTTTAAAGTTTGGCATGAGCCCTTGCTCAGGATGAGTATTTGTGTCCTCCTGCACTTCACATATTGAGACCTCAAATCCACAACATGACAACTGTTTTTAGGCAATGGTGAGCTGAGGGGATGGATTAGATTGTGAAGGTGATTGGCACCCTTACAAGGTACTGAAGAGACCAGAGTATTACCTTCCTGCCTGATGAGGTGAGACTGAGAAAGTGAGCATCCACCACACACTGAAACTTCTGGTGTCTCGATCTTGGATATCCCAGATATCAGAACTCTCCAAAGGGACCATGGACAGCCTGTAAGCCATCCAGGTTGTGGTACGTTGATACAGCGATCCAAAAATACTAAGATATCGCCCCACCACAACCAAGCCAAAAGCAATGTTGAGTTCCTGCATATGATAAATAAGTATTATGGAATGAGTATGAGACTAAAGGAATTAAGACTGTGTATTGCCTCTGAAGGCTTTGCTAACAGATTTCTTTGAGAATTATTCTTACATAGTTGCAAAGCAAGGACCCCATAGAGAGCTGGGTCTTCAAATTTACTGAGATGTAATAAGTATTGTCTTTGTTTCATATGTATTTCCAGTTTTTTTTAGAAAAAAATTCTTCTTTATGCAAATCAGTGGAATACATCCATCTCAAATTATCGACTCAGATTTAACTGTATGAGAAATCTGTTTATAGATGTGAACTCCGAGACAGGTGAACTATTTGAGCTTTGTGTCCAGCTCAAATTATTGCCATCCTCAGTGGTTTTGACTGTGGGGGTGTGCCCGTGTGACATTACCTGCAAAGCTTCAAAGCTGTGGAGCATGCAGCAGATCCAAACGCAACTCCAAGTGCCAAGAACACAGCCAATATACATGGGAACCTGTCCAAGAAATCCATATGGCAATGTGAGTTGAACATCTTTTACGGCGGCGATCCCTTTCTAACACGAGTTCTTTCCTTTAAATAGCACCTCTTTTATTTCCTGCAGTCAAGCTGGCTGTGCAATCCCTATCCTTGCCAAACGCGTCTGGGATGTACATCTCCAGGAACCCGAGTGCTAAACCTTTCTGTTCCCTGTCTTGCTTTGCCAAAATCCATCTCACCACACCTTAAATTCTATCAGATTAAAGGCTGAGAACTGTGGGTCCTCAAAAGTAGGAAGGCACCGTGTTTATCTACCACATTAGGGGTGTGAGATCTTTTGGGGGGCATTTGGGTGAAGCTTCGCTTAGGGCCTCAGCAATGGAGCTGGTTTCGATACACTGGAAGAGGCTAGAGACAAGTGTGAAGTGGTGTGTTCAGTATGTGTGAGCATGTGGTGTGTCCTCTGAGCCTCCACAGATGCAGTGTACTTGGAAATACAGTTTTGGTGGTAGGAATACAGAAGGAAACTTCATAGCAGTTCTATAAAACCCAGTCCAGCCTCCGGCACGCCATTTCTTTTAATGGATTTCTGCATAGTTGGAAAGTTTTCTAAATTTCTCCTTAAAAAATAAACCCATAAATGTCAGGAAGGATATATATTTTTTTCTCCCTAATGGAGTTTGCTTGCCAAACTGACTTCTTTGCGGTGTCTGTAGGTGGGCTGGAAGAAAGGCCAGTGCAATTGAAAGAATTTTCTGAAATGTGCTCTCTTTTAAAGGAATATTTAGTATATATATGTATAGATAAACAAGACACTGTATACTCAGGTTTCTCGTTGCTAAGCAGATGATACTATCATCAAGAGTGTTTTTAATAAGCCTTTGATGGAAGTCACTGAACACCGTAACTCTTAATAACCCTCCGATTCACATGTACATGGAGATTACCAAATTAACCACTTACACTGTTGCCAAAATTGAGATTTCCTAGAAATGCCAGTTACTGGGCATCCTTAGTAGATTTTTCTATAGGTGAAGATCATGTAATCCTTTTGGAACACTTTGTATGTCTTTTCCCTGGTACTGTAGTTTGTAGTAACACTTTTAGTCCTTTTTTTCTCTGGTTATTTTGTGACAAGATCACACTTTCTGCCTGCACCAACCTGAACAGTGATCTTTTCATTTAAATTTCCTGTTATAGCTGGTTGGATAGGTACACAACACAAAGCCCAGGTTTTACTGTGGAATTGGGGTACTGATTGATATGAAACTATGACTCTCCTGATTTTCTACCTCCAAGGATTACAGTCATAAGCCACTGGCACTTGGCCAAAACATCAACAAAAAAAATCCATAAAGCACAACAATTATACAGATCATAATTTCTTTTTTCTTTCATGATTTCAAATTAGGTAACACAAATTATGGACCTTTTTCTTGGCATAATTAGATTAAGTGTCAAAATGTAAGAAGTAATTGCAGTATGAAATCTCTGAAAGTTCACTTAAATAGAATCTTTATCGACTTTTGCTGTGAGCCGAGAAAAATGAAATGTTTGCTTTAATGCTTGCTAAAAGTATTGAAAAAGCAATAAACACGCGCCAATATGCCAATTTCTTAGGAAGTTAAAGTTTTCCGAAGTTGTTTGCAAGTACATATTCAATGCAAAAAGTCAGGTTTTAATTTTAAAATTCAGTTTCTAATTAAAAATATGACAATATTGTACTCACCCATATTTTCCAGAAAAAAGGTGACTCTCCAATATATGCTAAATCCTATATTATACCCACCCCTAAATTATGCTAAACAATTTATAACGGCATGGCTCTCGAATAGAGAGCCTACTTATAAAGTTTGTTAAGTTGTTTTAAAGAAACAAGAAGCATATATAATTGGATACATTAAGTTAAAGGAGAAATAACCTCAACCATGTATGTATTAAATGTTATGACACGATGTGTGCTGTGATAACCATGCAGAATCCTGGCGATGACAGACACGCTTAAGTTGATGTGATAAGAAGAGATTAATAGTAAAATCATTTTAGCACTCTAAGAGGAATGTCCTAGCTTGTGTGAACAAATTGCTGTAGGAACACAAGCTCCACCAAAGACAGCGTTCAAAGATGGGAGATGCACGGAGCAGAACGTTGGGACTTTTGAGTTTGAAATGCTTTGATCTCTGCCAAAGAGAAAATGTATGTGGTGGTGGCCTAAGCTGTCTGAGGAGAGGAGGCAGGATAGGCCCAAATCCAGCGGTTAGTATTAGACTGTAAAGGTTAGTGAATTCTTAAGGGTATTGTAAAAAAAAAAAAAAAAGGCAGACACTACTTTTGAGGTAGAGAAAGAATAGGAAAATCATCCCTTATTTGCAATATCTAGTATATGTACGAGTCAAGCGGAAAAGGTCAGATAATGTGATGTCAGGAAAATGAACCCTTAGATATGTATTTTAATGTTTTTTCTTTCATACATGTGTTTCTAACGC
>NW_012267281.1:1860538-1870240 GCF_000151885.1 Dipodomys ordii
GCAATGCTTGGTAAGAAATGTACGCATTATCCTCCCCATGCAATTGTAACCCCTCTGTACAGTATGTTCACAAATAAAATAAAATTAAATTAAAAAAAAAAGAATAGGAAAATCATTTAGTTGGAAAAATCAAAGTTTCTAGTTTGATTTGGAAGACACCACCGATGGTGTGAAAGAGCAGATTGCACAAGAAAGAGTGGGGGAGATCTCTCTTTCAGAGTGGCCTGTGATAACATGGCTTTGAGAAAGGGGCAAAGCCTCCCAGGTTAGGATGTGTTGGTCAGCAGGCCTGCGGAAACATGCAGAAGGAAAGCCCCAGAAGGCTGGGGACTCCTGGGCGGTAATATCATCAGTCAAAAATTTGGACAATCATTTTATCAGATGACTCCAATAGCATTTAAATGGACTGGCCCATTTAAAAATTCAAGGGAGCAACTTTGTTTTATAAGAAATGAAGTTTTTAAATTTTTTGGTTAAACCTAATCTTAAAGATTAAAAAATGGAACGTCGTTAGCATGTTGATGTTTCCTACAGACTTTTTTCCTCAGTGACTTCAGAAATAAAATAGAAATAAATTATGCATTTTAACTGTTAGTTGGCCTATTTTAAGCCAATGACTAGTCGGCTTATGACGAAGATCACTTACCATTATCACATAGATAATTCCATTACCCTTAATGAATTTCCAGTGTTATTTATTTACTCATTGATTTGCTTGTCTTCTTTTCTGAATTGGAGGAACCCAGGATGTAGGCAGAGATGGAAATAGGAACAAAGCACGAATGTTGAGGACCAGACACCACTGAGTGGGAATGGGGCAGTTTGAGATCAGAACAAGTCCATAATGTTGGTGGCCAACTTGGTCTCAGGCTGCTGCAGTATGTAAAATCCAAGAGGGGAGTTCCTCAAAGCCATATGCCGGTGCAGACCACTAATGTGGTAAGATAGAAATACTGGGCCGATGACTGGGAAGCACACACCAAGCCAAAGGGATTTCCTAGGAGCCCCAGGGAGAGAGGAATGCAGGGCTGTCACTTCGCAGCTGCGATCATAAAACCAACCTCAAACATCTGCTGGGTGGGAGCTGATGTCCTCCTGTGAAATGGACTCCACCTAATTATCTTACAGCAAGGCAGTGCCAGGCTTCTTGTGGCCTGGTTAGTCTGCCTTGTCCTGTCTTGCTTTGCCAAGGGTGTGACCACAAATAGGGTGGGATGATATGAAATGGCTGGTGCTTTCAATCACCCACGTTGTTCTCCTCCGGAACATCTCCCCTGGTACTGAACCAGGGACTGTGAAGGAGGAGCTATTTGTCCTGGGGGATGAGACTTGGAGAGAAGAGTGAGCTGGTCTGGGTTGGGCTAGAGAGGAAGCAGCACTGTCCCATGAAGAGCGGCAGAGAATTTCATAATGCCCAGCTGGACTTCTGAGGGTGATTCTTTGTTTTCTTGTTTGTCTCTTGATTCAGAGGAAGAATTGTAATTCCTACGTGTCCAAGTCGTTCATTGCAACTCTAAAATGACTGTGTGCAGCCTACTTGACGTTATTTGAGCCTTGCCTGGTGTGGCTCTTCCCATGGTCTCCGAAGCTCCACGCTAGACCCAGAAAATGCCTTGTTATCTATGACACTGACCCTGTTCAAAACAGCAGCCCCCAAATGAAGACCTAGACCAGAGTTCTCTAACTCAAAGCATCAAATATCCACTTCAATTTCTGGTGAAAATAAATTTAACAGGAACTAAGTTCTCCACTAACTTCCTGGTGTCGGTTCTCTCTGAAGCTAGTCTAAGAATTGCAGAGCTGGCTGCAGGGTGGGGGAAATGAATCCTCTTTAAAGACTTTGCAGTGAGCTGTAGAAGGTACCACTTCTGACTCATTCTGTGTTGACAAACTGCTCCTCAGGGTCACTCCCTAATGTTGCAGTATCATTCTCCCATGGTTAGTACTTTATAAACACTGACAGTTTCCTTTTCTCTCCAATCCTCCATTTGTCTTAGCATTTCACTTTCCATGTCCGTGTAGACCTACTCTTTTGTTATTCAGACGTCCCAATTTCTTGATATCTTTCTTCCAGGATTGTTTCCTTGACATGTAATTAACTCATCTGAAGTGATTCAGAGAGTCTTTTCAAGGGCCCTATGACATGTTTTTCTTTTTAGTTTGAATTTAGTGTCTGTCTCAGAAGTGCAGCAAAGGGTCAACCTGTAGCCCTGTCACTTCCCAACTGGTGGTGGAATGTACTACTGTGATCCCGTACTATTTAACAAGTTACCACCTATCTATACGTATTGCCTTTCACCAACCACCATTTCATCATAGTTCTCAGTCTCATGGGTGAGAGCATGACAGAATGACCTAGATGACTAGAGGAATTCACACAAACCAGTGAAAAGTGAAAAAGCTGTTCCGAAGTGATGAAGATGACTTTGCTCAAGCAGACATTGTTCAGACATGGGAAAGATCCCTGAAAGCTTGACTTCCCCAGGACTATGCATATAGATCTATGTAGGTATGTGTAGGTTTATATATAATATACATATATAATTATGTAATATATATATATCATCCAAGAACCCCAGATAGTATACTCTGGGTTAGCTGATGCAAAGGTCTTGTAATTTGTCCTCAAATTTCTGTGAAGTCACTTCTGGTGGATTTCATTGAATAAATAAGCCGCCAAGGCCAGCCACCTAATCTTATTTTCATGCATTTTACCACCCAGAATAAAATAGTAAATGATGATACTACAGGGTTGTTGTGAAGATTGAAGAAACTTCATAAAATGACTTCTTTAATTGTTGTTTACGTTCGTTACTAATTTGTTCCTCCTGAAATTAATTTTATTTCTGATCCCATTTTAAAATTACTCAGTATTCTGAATTTAGTTCTCATCTTCAAGGTATCAACATTTCACTCTTAGAAATGCTTATATTATATCTGAATTTTAATAAGAGGCTTTGATTCTGTTTTACCTCACTATTGAGTGTACCAGCCTCCGATGGAGACTTGATTGTGCTATTTCTGAACTAAGTTTTCCTCAAAAATTGACTTTTCTGTAGTGTCTTTTAAAGATACATTCTTGCTGTTTTTCTCTGTGTGTCTTTGTCTTTGTCTGTCTGTCTCTGATTTTTTTTCTGTCTCTTGTTTTTAGCTCTACTACCAGCATAATCAGTCCTTTCTTCACTACTTCAGCTTATGCAGCGTGGGTTCCTATGCTGAGCTGGCATGCTATCTACCCTTTTATCCCATCCATTTTCCTTCCATATATTTATTACCACCTGTCAGGAAATACGTGACAGTATTTATGGCATGACTTCCCCAACAGAATGGAAATTTCATGACAGCAAGGCTAGAATGAAGTCAGGCATCGAGTAGGTGCTTAGTGAATTAAGTAAGCCAATAGATAACAGTAGAAATGCAAGGAACTCATCCAATTCAATTGTTTCCTGAAGTTGATAATCAATTACTTCTTGTAAAATATACTGTCACTAAATAGGATGTAATATTATAACTAAATGGCAGAATGTAATCAAGATGGTATTCTCTTCTCCTTCTTCTTTCTCTATCTTTTTCATTCTTCAACCCTGCCTTGTCTAGATGGTTCAATTTTTGGTTTAGGATGTGGCCTTACTCATGCACCCAGCATATTGGATTTGGTATACACTGTCCCATTTTGGCCATGATTTCAATGTCTATGGGATGGTTTAGGCCAATCCCACTTTTGGTTAATAATAACTCCACAGAAAGCAACATTCCTCCAAAGTGGTTTTGGCCAGATCCACATCTGGACTGATCCCAGGTGTGTTGGCTGACTGAAGTGTGTTTCCAGTCTTCTCCCAGCAGGAATACATGGGAACTCACTGGGAAAGGTTTGTCTGACCAGTTCAACCACTTTGAGGTGGGTTTGAATCTTCTGTATTCAAAAAAATTAAAATACAAAAAAAATATTCCAATGCATTTAATCAACATACATTAATTAAAGGTTGTCTATACGAGGAACCATATCCACAACTCACCTTTGTTCATTTTTAAATTAGAGTTCTTTTTTTCTGTAGGAGGTGGTTTTATATAAAGAGATGCTTAGCCACAAACTAAATAAAATGGTAATTAGCCACATGCCCTTCATTATGATGAAAACTTTGTGAACATTTCTCCATATAACTCATAAAAAAGAACTATAAGATTCTGAATGTTTTGGGGGGATAAATGAACAACAATTTTAAAGCGCAAGTGTGACATAGGAGTGATGGCAAATTTTAGCAAAATAGCAAATAACATGCTCGTGCAAATGTCTGATATTTGTTTTCTCAGTGCTTTTGATCTCAGAACACCTAGCAGGGCTGGATTGGGAGCTTTTCTCAGACTTGTTGCATCAGTGGTGAAGATGAAAGCAGACAGTCTTCACACTTGCCCTAGTGTTGATTGTCCTATAAATAGAAAACTATCCAGTTAACCTCTTCCCTTGTCATACAGAGAGTCTTATTAAAAATAAACACTAGGTAGAGAGATAGTAGAATGTGGGATTTCTGCTTAGATGCACACAACTCTTTCAAATACATTCTTAAGTTATGCAAGAGGACTCCTTCAGGGGTAGAAGTAAAATATCATTATGGAAGCTGAGATCTGCTACAGCTTCAGTGTTTTTCAGCAATTATCTAATGAATGAGTTTATGTTTGAAAATACCCAATGTGATAACATAAATGTATCACCCCCCCCATCTTAATTCTTTTATTTTGTCACATATGGAAGATGCTGTTTTGTTTTGACAGTCAGAGGAGATGCTCTTTTATGAAAAGATCTCTGAACAGTAATGAGAATTTTATCAGATTCCACTCACAGGAGGAATTCAAATGCTGATTAATCTATAGCCTTCCGCAACAATGAATTATAGGTGCATTCATCATTTCCACTGGTAGCACTCATCGTCAAGAGTTTTGCATTTGATCTTACCAGGATGCACGTGAAACATATTGAGTAGGTCACATCCATAGATTCTGCCTAACTATACACTGAGGAAGGGACGGAGATGCTGTCGCCCACATAAGCCCATCTGTCCAAGCATAGTCATGTGACATACTACCATCCCTCCAGCCCAATTACTAGTAGTCTTCCCTCAGCCCAGGACTACTAACACAGAGCAGGAGTCTGAAAGATGTTTAAAGATGTTTAGGGCCATACATCAGACTTGTTTGTAAACAAGTGGTACTGGCCCTTCTGTTCCACCTCTCCAAGAACCCGTTTTCCAAAAGTGAAAAGAATGTGCCCTTGACAACCAGAAATTCCCTCCCAAGGCAAAAGTTCATCTGAAACTCTGGATTTAGACACCATAGTTCCATCTTATCACTAGGATTATCCCAAGCCATGTGTGTGTTTCATAGTGCTCTCATCTATAAGACAATGACTTGACCAGTACCTGATTCTTTGGAGCATAGGTGTCGAATTAAATTACTAAACTTAGGAAAATATCAATTAATAATTATCATCATTTGTATATTCTTGTACAATTTAGAAACTTGTATAGGGGTGAATTATTGACAAAGAGCCCTCTGTGATTTTTGTGAGGATTATCATGAAGATTACCCCATCTCAGAGGAGAGACAAAACACTTTTTTAGGGACTCTGACTCTACTCATAGCAGAATACTACAAAAGCCAGTGGCTTAAACAGCATGAGCTTACTTTCTCCCAGGTTTTGAGACCAGGAATCTAAGGTCAAATTAGACATGCTCCTGAATTGCCTAAAGGCCAATTTCACCTTTGCTCTGTTATAGCTTTTCCTGTCCTGATTTCTCTTCCTCCTCCTTTTCCTCCTCCTCCTCTTCCTCTTCCTCCTCTTTCTTTCTTCAGGTATTGAACTCAGGGCCTTGCCTGGCAGGTGCTGTACCACTTGTACCAGGTTGCCAGCCCTTCTTTCTCTTTTTTGTAAGGATACCGGTCAATATAGAAGATGAGGATCATCCTAATGACATTGTTTACTATAAATATCTCTTCAAAATTAAATAAATAACTCTTCAAAGACCCATTTACAAACATTCACAATGAAGATAATACTTCAATATATGAATCTTGGGAGGAAGAGATAATATTATGTCCACAACAGTGACCTTATATAAACAAAAAATTTAGCTCAGATTTTAGTTTCTTTAATATAATTTTCTCCACACATGGAGAAATGAAGACCTTCCTTACTTTAACTATAATTAGAATTATATTACAATGTGTAGGGATTAGTATGGGCCATTGAAAATATTTTGTCTTGAGTTGCTAAGTTTATTCTTAAGATTGACATTTTTATATTTTTTTAGTAATACTTCTGCAGATATTGACTAATATTTTACTTTCTAGGACATGTTACTTTTGATAAACTATTTTGATTTTGATAACATCAAATTTTGACATTTGGAAATCCTGGATGCATAGATTGACATAAATAAGAAGTAAATTCTTTATCACTCAGAACCAGAGGAATTCATACTGGTTGTGACTTCATCCAATATAAGAAATTGGAAGGTTTATGGTCTATTAATTGAGCTGAAGATATTAGGAATCATGTAAGCTACTGGATTAATGTGTTGTTTTGATTTTTGCATATATTCAGCCTGAGGTATCACTTGGATAGTCGAGATATCTGGACCCTGAGGTATCCACAGACATTGGTTTTTTAATAAGTAGATCAAAAGCCCACTAGAGAAACATGGCTTGCAGACAGACATCTGTGAAACATCAGTATGTAGGTGGTACTGAAACTAGGTGAGTAGATGGCATTTCCAGAGTATAGAGAACATTTGGGAGAGGTTCATTTACCCATTGGATCTGCCAGGCTCCCCGATACTCCAAGACCCCCAGGAAAATAGTTTCACTTATTTTAAAGTTAAAGAGAAATGATGGCACTTCAAAGCAAACAAAAATTTCCATTTTATTCCCAAATCAGTATAAAGTTTTCAGAGGCCATAAAAATTCATGATTGATTACCTAGAACAAAAAAAAGTGTTTAAGGCTTTAGAAAAATTTCAGTATTTTTAAGATTGATATTGTTTTGATGGTAGGGAATGATAGAGCCAAAAGTTGTCAGCACCTACAAAGGTTATCATGCAAATTTGACTTGATGGTCTATAGATAGCAGCCTTTAAATGACAGGGAAGAAATGAAAACCTTCCCAAGAATGTCCAGATGTCTGATTGTTCGCTCTTTCTCAGATGGCACCCCAGGTATCAGCCAGAATGGTTAGGGGCAGATCATTCAGGTTACATAAAGGAGATCCTTCTGTTCTGAGATAGTTATCTCCCTATTATGTCTCAATTACATTTATAAAGTTCTCCTTTCATGCCAGCCTAAATGGTTTGTGGAGTTATTAATTTTAAGGCTTAATAAACCAGTTGCCATAGCAACAATCATATCGCAGATGTTTCACTGAAACCTCTCTGAAGCACACACCTTTGTCAATATGTTATTTTGAACATTTCAAAGGATAAATACTGGCAATGCATCTCTCAGGTTTCAATCTCCAAATTTGCATTAATAATTATACACTCTTAAAAGAACATTTCACAAGTGCTATTTAAGAAAAGGTTGATGAGCTAATATCAAAAAATAGAATGGTGTAACAGGTCAATACGTCTTACCACTCTTGGAAAGGAAATATAAGGTCAAGGAGTAAAATCAAATTGTCAGCATAGAATATATGTGGTCATCAATGCCAATTACTTTACAAGTGCTGCAAATAACTACCAACATTTTGAAGGTGATCGGCATTATCTTCAGTGAGTGCAATGAGTATTAACCACTGCTGGGCACACAGCCCATGGTTTCTACAGGTCACTGATAGGAACTTGTGATCCTAATTTGCTTCCTTTCTCCACTATTAATCCTCGTCTGAACTTGAATTTAAGGCATTGAAACTCTTACCAGGAGGTTCCGGGAAGATGGCAGAGGAGAAGCTGGAATCTGAACAAGCTCTCGCATAGAAAGCAGTTTTAGAGTTCCAGTGAACAGTCCTAAGCCAGAAAATCACACCAAGTGTGCCATCACAGGACAGAGAGTTAGACAAAAGAGGGAAAGCCAAGGCAAGAAGACACATCGGAGCGCTTGCCAGCAGCTGCTGCCGCGGCGGAGACCGCAGCCGGGGCCATACCTGAGCGCTCACACAGAGAGTCCGGGACGAAGGAGCCAGACCCAGTGGGCAAGCGGATTCTACTCAACACCAGCAAGAACCGACAAGGAGCGGACATCTTCATCCTGCAGTATGCAGACCAGAGACGACCCAGGATCCAAGACTGGGCGTGAGTAGAAGCCCGACGTCCTCACTCCTTCTCAGGGAGCAGAGGAGGGAAGGCCACCCCTCCCCCCCAGCACCAGTGATCTCCATCTTAGATACCGACAAAGATCGGAGGAGCTGCCAGCTCCAACTCAGGCCTTGGAATAAAAGGAGTCATTTAGCAGGTCACAAGAACTTAACGGCAAAGTGACCTGCCAGACTCAGCTCCATCCAGAGAAAAGACACCCGACCTGCCAGACTCAGCTCCATCCAGGGAAAAGTCACCCAGCTCAGGCGCCAGCCATTGGAGTGGCTTTCCTCACTGGGTAACCAGAGCCAGAGGCTGCCCCTCCCTCTAGCAGCCTCAACAATCAATTGAAAAACAGAAACCCTGAGAAAGGCTCCAGGCTGGGCTCTGTGAGTTTTTTCACAAAATAGCCCCAGGGAAAAGCTACTGATTGTTGAAAGGTCTCAACTCTACCCAGAACCTAGCCTCACCACAGCATGCCCCTCTTTTGTGATTCTCAAAGCAGATAACCCTCCCATTAAACTAATCTGGGAGGGGGAATCTCAAAATCTTGGGTAAAGCAGAGCATTTTTCTGCCTGTCCGAACAAACTGACTTAAGAAACCAATCAAGCCACAGGACCTCAAGCAGACCAGAGACTCCAACAAGAGGCTGGTTACAGACAAAAGGGAGATGCAGGATTCTTCCCACCCCTCCCAAAAAAATCAAAAAAAAAATAAAAGAATTTTTTTCTTCTTCTTCTTTTCTTTTTTTTCTTCTTCTTTTTTTTGGTACCTAATATATATAAATTTTTTTTTCCTTTTCTAAAAATTTTATTAATCTTTAATTTTTGCCTTTTTTGAAAAAATAATCGTTTTCCAGTAACTTTTTTTTCCTCTTATAATTTTTATTTTAGGAATACGTGAATGTGGGTTTTCTTTTCTTTTCTTGTCTTCTTTCTCGTTTTCTTTATTTCTTTCTTAACTATCTTTTTGTTTTTTGTCTAGCTCTACTGAACTTCTGATCTTTTTTTCTCCCTTTCTTACCCTTTTCAACTTTTCCTCTCTTTTGATCTTCTTTATGTGACTTAACTCTTGTCTTGCACATCCGCAGATAAACCCGTAGTTAACTAGTAGACCCTATCCCCCATTGTGTACACACTTAATCCACAAGTTTATTACTCAATTCAAAACCTCTGAGACTTAAATTCCTTAATAGCAGTACTACCTCTTAATACCTATATAATATTTTAAGCATTTTTTAAGTTTTTCACTTCTCCTCTATTTCCCTTCCCTTCTCTTAATATACTCACATTCCTCTCTAAATAGATGGTCTTTTATTCTCCACAATAATATTAATTTTTACGTTTCTATTTTTTTCTGGTCTCTTTTCATTTCCCTTTCCCTTTCTTCTTTTTCTCTCTCTCTCTACTTGCATCCTAC
>NW_012267281.1:1875486-1919319 GCF_000151885.1 Dipodomys ordii
AGATATGGAACCAACCCAGATGCCCCTCAGTAGATGAATGGATCAAGAAAATGTGGTATATATACACAATGGAATTCTATGCCTCCATCAGAAAGTATGACATTGCCCCATTTGTTAGGAAATGGAAAAACTTGGAAAAATTATATTAAGTGAAACTCTTACCAAACCTTGATTATTAAGATTGCTATATGTAATGGCCACATATTTTGATGATTAGTTAAATGATTTGTGCTCTGATTTCCTCTTCTATAACCTTTCCTCAAACATTTTAAAGGTTGTTTTGGTATAGCCCTAATGATGTTTATTTTAAGCCAAAACAGATAAAGGTTTTCAATAACTTCCTAAGAGTAGGTTCAACAACGATGAAAGAATATGTGCCCTCGTCTTCAGCTGCTTCTTTGAGAAAGGTGGAAGTCAAACCGCCAGGGATTCCAAGATGGACACTGAGTTGTACTTTGTGAAAACATGCCACTGAGAGCCTCAGAGGCTGTATCTGCTTTGGTTTAGTACCCTCATTCTGTGAGTGAGCAGGAGTTCTAGTTTGTATCAGGCCCAAATTCAGAAAAGGGACCCCAAGTTGTTCTCGGTTGGAAATCCAGTCTTCTCTTTGTAAAACACTAAGGATCCACACAGTACTATCCAAGCAAGATGAGTGTTTAATATTAGAGTGCCATGCTCTGGGGCAGAATGAGAAGCTGGCCATGCCTTCTCTAGAGGTCCATGGCTGGCTTTGGAGTTTCAGGGATGCCCTCCTCTGCTCTGAGGACAGCTCTGCTGATCTAGGACACATTATGTCTTACATCTCCTCAGTGTTGGAACCTTCGGCTCCTTTGAAAAACCCGCCTAACCTGTGACCAGATGATCATTTCCCTCAATAGTAACCCTGAATCCATCAGTTTACGGATACATGGCAAATTTCAGAGTCATGCTATAAGAGTCATATTCAAATCAGAACAAGAATGAGCACAGGCTTTTATTTGTTCTTTAAGGAAAAAAAATTTTTAGTGAGTTTAAATCACCAACCATGTACAGGAAGGGAAACGAATTTGAGTCTGGCCTTCCTTGGTTTCTTCAGGACTGCAAAAGTGGACTTTTAAGATCTCCCTGAAAGATTAAGGACTGCCCATTAATTTTCAAATCACACAACATTTAATTTAGATAACATACATAAAGGCATGTTAAAGATAAACATTGATAAATGAAGCCCCATTCTCCTGTGAGTGCCCTCTATCCTTGTAAAAATAATTCTCAATGTCTTGCATGACTTACCTGGAGAATGTAATGCTCCATTCACTGGATCCTTTCAGAGAAACACTGAATTAATAGACTCACTTCCTCTCAGTATTTGTAATGAAGTAAGTTACAAAACAGAGATTTTCTCATTTGGTTTTTAAATGCTAGGTTCTGCCACTGGGCTGTGCTCTGCATGACCAGTTGCTGTGGGCCACGTGTCACGGTTTGGAGATAAAATGTCTCCTGGAACAAGGTATTGAAGGCCTGGCCCTAACCTAGTGCTATTTAAGAGGTGATTGTATCATAAGGATGATAACTTCATCAATAAATTAGCCCACTGATGAGTTCATCTGCATGGGCTTTTAAGAAGATGGGCCTAGCAGGAGGATGTAGGTCACTGTAGATGTGTCCTTGAAGGTTGTGTCTTGTCTCCAAGCTTCTGTCTTTCTCTCTCTTCCTCATTCCCTCCTTCTCTCCTTCCCTCCTCATCACCCCTCTCATACACATACCATCCTACTAACAAGAAGTAAGCAATTTCAATCCAGTCCAAGCTACCATGATCGTCTCCTTCCTCCCAGGTTCAGATCAAGGGAGATAAATGACAATGAATTGCAACCTTTGACACTGGAATCCAAAAGAAGTCTAATTTCCTTTAAGAGGACCTATCTGTTATTTTCTCACAGTGATGGAAAAATCTAATCAGTGCAGGTGGTAAGTGTGAACTGGAGTCTCCTGTAAGGCGGACCGGATACTGCAGCTCATCCTCATGGTCTGGAACCTCCTGCTGGCTCTTTCTTGGCATTGAAAACATATGTTGTCAGACTTCGGAGCAAGGTTACGAATGATGGTTCATAATAATCAAACAGAGTAGAGATGATCAACCTCAAAAACTAATCATACACCTTCACCAAAGTAGAAATGCTCTGAGTTAAAATAATTTTAGGATGATCTTATTTAAGTTCATTTTAGAAAATGTATATTACTATTTTTAAAAATAGACACAGAATAGACACACAGAGCTCCCTTATGACCCAGAAATCCCAATAATGGGCATTTACACAAATGATCAAAACAAAGCCACACTAAAGCTATCAGCACAACTGTGTTCATTGCAGTACTATTTATAATAGTTAAGATACAGAAGCAACCCGCATGCCCCTCAGTAAATGAATGGATGAAGGAAATGTGGTATATATATACACAACAGAATTCTGCTTCTGTCAAAAAAGAATGACATCACCCACTCATAAGGAAATGGAAAGACTTGAAAAAAAATCATATTAAGTGAAGAAAGCCAGACCAATAGGTCCATGGTTTCCCTCATTTGTAATAATTAGTATATGTCTAGGATAGTTCTAGCAGAGGATCATATTAGGTCAATAGCTATGTACATGTGACCATATAAAATGCTGCTAATTGAAATGAACTCCAAGATATGGAAACAAGAGAGTTTTGTTTTTATTTTTAAATGTTCAATGTGAAGTTATTTACTTTTTCTTTCATTTTTTTCTTTGGTTTATCTACTATTGTCACTGTTTTTAATTTGGGAACCCTATGTCTTATACATTTATCTGATTGGGGGAAGGGGAAAGGAATAACAAAATGGTGAGACAAAGAACAAAGGATGAACAAATGTCACAGTGATACTCACAAGACACTATGTTGGAAATTAACTTTACAACTTGGGGGGATGGGAGTCAGGGGGAGGGAAAGGGGGAGAAAGAGGGAGGGGATAACACTGTTCTACAAGAAATGTACTCATCACCTAACTTACACAACTATACCTCTCTGTACATCACGTTTACAATACAATAAAATAAAAATTTAAAAGTACACACAAGAATATTTTCTTGCATTGTAGAAATAAGTCTTTTTCTTCCAAAAATAATAAAAAATCATTCTATTTTCCTCTTACAGGAATATTATTGATGTTATTATATATATTTTGTTCTTTATCACATATAAACTACTTACAGGAAATGGTATTTTTTTAAAGTTCAACTTAACTGTCACTTTGGGTATAATTGAATAATTGACTCTTTCAAAATGTTTATTTAGGCAACAAATCTCTCCATACTTGAAAAATCTAATAAAAGATTTTATTACATCTACTGACTCAAACTAGATAATTGTGCCATGCTAAGTATTAGTTTAAAGCCAAATCAATGGTTTCGGTATTATGCAGACAAGAAAATGGCCTGTCATCAACATTATTGATACTTCCTGCAACTTGTTGGTGATGGAGGAGCTGCAAGTTGTTACCGTGGAGACTTTGCAGAAGATCTGGAGCTGCTGAAAAACAGATTCTCTGTTGACCCTTGGGATCAGACTGTCTTTTAGACTAACTGAAATCCCCGGGTGGATTTGTAGCTGAACCTATTAGGTTGCTATTTTGGACTGATCGCTTCTTAAGTTTATGATGTGTGTTTTCAGTTATTCTTTGTCATTGCAATTTCAAACTCCCTGAAAGACTTTCTGCAGGTATTCAAACTTATATGCTCTGTATTATACCTAACGACTAGCCCATTTGATTTTATACCATTAATTTTTTAATCCAAATTTTTGCTTTACTCCTGCAACTTCTCTTAAGATTATGATGAACAAAAACTGATAAGATTCAATGTTTTTGGTAGTATAATCCATAAGCATTCTGAATAACAAAATCTCCTTCCTTCCTCTTTCTCTCCCTTCCATGCTTCTTCTTTCTTTCTTTTTCTCCTTCTTTGCTTCCTTCCTCCTTCTTTCCTTCCTTCCTTCTTTCCTTCCTTGCTTCCTTCCTTCCTTCCTCCCTTCCTTCCTGCCCTCCCCCTTCCCCTTGCCCTTCTCCTTCCTTAGTTCTCTCCCTATCCCTGCTAGGATTTCTTATCTTCTTTTTTCCTCCCTCCCTCCTCTTGCCTCTCCTCTCTCCCTCCCTCCCTCCTTTCCTTCCTTCCTTCCTTCCTCTTTCTTTCTTTCTTTCTTTCTTTCTTTCTTTCTTTCTTTCTTTCTTTCTTTCTTTCTTTCTTTCTTTCTTTCTCTTCTCTCTTTCTTTAACACATCATGGATGCTCTTCATTCTCAATCTTTGTCATTGCCATTCATGATTGTGACTCTATTTACATTTTGAATCAGTTTCTTTTCTTTTTTTTTTTTTTTGTCAGTCATGGGGCTTGAACTCTGAGCCTGGGCGCTGTCCCTCAGCTTTTCAGCTCAAGGCGAGCACTCTACCACTTGAGCTACAGTGCCACTTCCGGTTTTCTGGTGGTTTATTGGAGATAGGAGTCTCACGATCTCTCCTGCCCGGGCTGGCTTTGAACCGCGATCCTCAGATCTCAGCCTCCTGAGTAGCTAGGATTACAGGCGTGAGCCACCAGCGCCCGGCTCAGTTTCTTTTCTTGTATCACAGGCTAACATCTTCATTTTATCTTATACTGAATAAAAATAGAGTTTAGTTGCTTATAATTGTTTACTTGCAGACCAGTTGTTTGATCTCTCAATATTATGTGGTATAACTGTTTATTACCTGTTTTATCTGAAGTCTAACTTGTATCCATGTATTTAATTTTCTCTGAGTTTTGCAGTTGATCTACAACCATAAATAAAATTCCTTTATCCTCCAAAAGACGTGGTCTGTGGGCTTCAGACCTCAGTGTTTGGTCTCTTGAGTTCAGGTTCTCAGGCACCAACAGAACAAGCCGCTAAACAGAGCATGTGTCTCCACTTTGCACAGTGCACTGATGAATTTGTGTATTCATGTGTCATGTAGAGATAAACAGGTACATCATACCTCTGTTTGCGAAATGTTATAGCAAACCTTACACCTGCTGGCAGCTAGGCCACGGAGCCCAACTTTGCTCTTCCAGAGTCAAGCTGCTTTCTATAGCATGATATGGAACTGTTTAAACGCATGCCAGGCTTACATGAGCTAGAATATAACCTGAGGGTCACTAGCTATTTCCCTTTGAGAGCCACATGTTCATTTCCACAACACCTATCATTGTCCCAAAGATCTTAGCTGACATGAAGCAGGTATTTATAGACTGAACTAGATATACCACTAGCCCCAATCTTCTCAAGCATTTGGACACATTTTCACGTAACAAGTTAAAAATATATATGCACAAATAGCTACTTCAATTTCTTGAATAGAAAAATCAATATAAACCCAAACCTAGACTTCTTTTAAAAATGGATTCTGTTAAGAATGGTAGTTTTATTTAAAGTGTCACTATAATATCCGTCCATTTATTATTCCACAATTTTCATGTTATTATCCTAGTTAAAAGAGGAGTTCAGGAGAAATAAGCAAGAGAACAATAACAGATGTGTGAGGGTATCTGCGCTGCCTAGAAACCACATCCCCATGATGAATTAGACAAGCTGGGAGAGCAGATTTTCTAACTTTTTCAGTGAAAAACCTGATCAATAGCAATTAGCCTGTGTGTCAGACTGTGAGTCAGTTAGGGGCTTTCTTTTACAAAGGAAAAGAAAATCCAACTTAACCTTCACAAAATAAAAAATAAAAAGCCTACTTTCTTAGCTAGTGAAAGTCTAAGGATTGAGTTTGAAGCAGCACTTAGCCTGATTTGTGAACCTGTCTACCCAGAACCATTCATGATGGGCAGAAGCAGAAAAGACGCCAACCCTCCACTTCTGTCATCTCTACTCCTAGAGAGTTGCTACTGCTACTTCATAACATGAAAATATTTTGAATACTTCATTTGTACTGGAGCCAGTAATAAAACATTTAGATCAATCTGTTCAGAGGGACAGGTACAGCATTTTGAACTCAAGGCCTCACATTTTCTTTGCTTTCTTAATCACTAGCGTGCTACCACTTGAGCCACAGCCTCAGCCTGTCTTTTGACTGATAACTTAGTGATGTAGTTTCATCAAATTGTTAACCAAGCATGTCTTCCACCAATGATCTTATAGATCTTGGCCTCCCGAGGAGCTCAGATTGCAAGTATGAGTCATGCTCATCCAATCTGTGTTATTTCTCATTGTCATCCTGTGTGGTAATTTATTATTTTTGTGTGGAATGAAGAATTGCAAGACAAAGGAATTTAAGTTTAAGTTTTATATATGTACATATATAAGCTAAGTACATAAAATTTAAGAATATATGTATATACATATATACACATATATACATATATATTTCAGTTATATATATATATATATAAGTAATATGTATATACACTTATTTTTAAAAAAAGAGCTAATGAGGGGAAATCGGGAGTTTAAACATAAACCAATCTGACATGGTACCTGGAATTTTGTTTGTTATGGATAAAGGAGAATGTTGGTTTAAAAACCAGGTCCAAACACACAGCATTTGGTATCTATTCTTCTCCCTTCCCTCTACTTGAGCTTTAGTCATCACTGTACATAGCTAATGTCTAACCACTTAAAATTACTATTCCTGTAGCAACAGGTACCTACAGAATCTTGTGAACTACCTTCAGTCTTTTTTCTATCCAGTGTTGCAATTCTTCAAAGCAGGCATGCTAATTATTCTAGGAAGTTTTAATTAGGTCAATCACCATCCACTCCAAACTTTACCCTGGGAATCCTTTTTTCCTTTCTCTAGTTCACTTTGGCTTGAAGTGTAATAGTCCTCTAGTGAGGATACATCTTCCCTATACTCCAGAAAAGCTTGTACTTCTTTCATTCTGCCAGGTACCTATATTCATGGTATAGCCAACTTTCAGGGCTAAAATAGAGAGATGCCAGAGGAACCAAGTTCTCTGAACCAAGGACGCTTAAAGATACCATAATAGTGAGAGCCTACCCTAGATTTTTCAGATAAATTCCACAAACACAGCAGGGAATATCATAGAAATCATATGATTGACTATTATATGTTATAACTTGATTATTTCTAGGCATTCAGAAACTCAGGATCATCATGAGCAGAGGGTCGGGCCCATTGTTGCTCAGCAGTAACAATGCACCTGAAACTTCTTTTCCAAATTTTTCTGAATCCATAGCTAATGAAATCATGGCTCTGATAAAGTTAGATTGCTGTTCACTTCATTTGCACGTACTTATGACATTATTAGGATATTGAAAGGGATGTAAGTTAGCTTCTACTGGTTTCTCTGCTCTAGCTGAAAAATCTAACTTGGTTTTGTAAAAATCATCTTTCTTTTATTGCCTGTGATGTTTTACTTGCAAATATAGTCTTAAGTCCACTGGACAGATGTATTTTTAGTGGTGGATTGAATGTCTAGGTAAAGTTTTAGATGAATAAATGCAAAGGTGTACAAACAATAAATGATTCCAGGACAATTAGTTGGATTCCTTTTTATTAAGCAAGGAGTTGATACACATTTTGCATGTCATATTAGACTACTGATGGACTCTAGAAACCTAGAGGAAATAAATCATGATCCTTTCCCTCACATTTGTGATTGAACCCTGTCATGTTGCTGAGGAAACATAGCTTTCTACCTGTGTAAATACTATCAGTTTCAGCTAATAGCAAGGATGATGATAAATCTAAATAGGCTGGTACAAATATCATTGACTGATAAAAAGCTAATTGAATTTAGTGAGTCATAAACAATTTGTTAAAGTCTCTCAGTGGTTCCTAAATTCAAGTAATATAATTAAAAAGAGGTTCAGTTTTCTAAGCTACCAGAAACAAAGACAAGAATCATAGTAGAATTATTATATAAAATATAAAGTCTACATTTAAGAATCCTTTAAAGTATATGACAAAAATTAAAATTTTTGGTAGAGAACATAGTGCAAACACTGACAGAAAAGCTTGTCATATTAAAGGAAGTCATTCATTAAACTTAAGGTAATAGATTGCTAGGCAATTTCAACTTAAAATAAGTATAGTGCCTAGAAATAGGTTTAAAATTTGGCTCCTAGTTCACTGTAGATTTGAACTGAAGAAAATCAGGGTTTTAATAGTGTACTTTTATCCTTACATAACTGCTGATGTGCTTAATGTAATGGCAGTACTTAGCAATGCTTTGTGAGTATTTTTCTAGATGATGAGTATACTGGTGGATTAGTTCTGAGGAACCATTAGGAGAAATGCAAGTTGGAACATTACCCTTGTAAACTTAAAGGGATGAAAAGATATGTCCAAATTTGTTTTTTTCTGGTGAGTGAACTCATGTTCTCTTATCTTGCCTACTACTTTTAAAGAGGCATCTAATTAGATTATCATTTCTTCATCATCCCTTGCTGCATTTTTAAATGATCATAATTTCAAAGCTGTGACAGTTTATAGTTTAATGAAAGTACATTAACAAAACTAATAATATTTCAGAAATGTGTTTTTAAATATTTTTTCATTCCCTTTGTTCCTAATTTACAGAGCCTGAAAATTTATAAGGTTGCCAGATGATAAATAAGTGTGGCTTTTTTTATTTCAGTACACACAAATGAGGATGAGTTTCTCCACACAACCTTTTCCCCACTCCTTAAACAACCAAATCATTTTCAATTTTCTGGTGTGTAAATTCTGTGTGATCAGTACAAATAAACAAACTGACATGACTTGGGCAGTTGAAATTCATTGTTTTCCAACCTCTTTGTTGAAAAATTTTCATAATTCATCCCCAGAAAGGACCTTCTTAGTAATTAGTTACCTTTAATGTCTTCATTTTCATTTGAGTGCTCAATGATCAGGATAATTAGAGTTAATTTGGCATTGTCATCTTATGGTAATGAAGCTTCCCTCACAATCCTGGAGCAGACTGCAGACTTGGCATCAGACAAATCCATAGCTCCTCACACTTCCCACCCTGGCTGGTCTTTGGTGAGAGTCAGATTCAGGCCTGGCCAGCTTCCAGCTGAAATTTACATTATGTCTTATGAAGCTTGTGGGCAGTCAAGCCCTGCTCCTTCTCTCCATTTCCCTCCCCCTCCTCTCCATCTTAGAGTTTTGTGTGTAACTCAGTTCTGCTTCAAAAACATGGCAGACTTTCCTGCACCCATTCACCTGGGCCAGCATTAATTCTACAGTTAGAAAAGAAATTTCTTTCTGAGTGTTTTCTAAAGACAAGGTAGAATGCAGGCAAAGAAATTTAAGGGATTTAGAAATAGAAAATCTACGAAGAAGAATGTGTGCCATGTATATTTAAACAGATAGAGACTCCATGTATTTATTGCCTGGTCTAGAGATCAATGGCCACAAGGAAGATAATTCTGTATATTGTCATCCTCAACCATTCCCAACCATCCTTCTTCCTCTTCAATAGCTTGAATTTCTTTCCTCACCTCTGACATCTTCTCTTCTCCTGGGAAGCATTGAAGGTAGAGGATTTCACTGACCATGGATCTTGAGTGAGAAAGTTCAGCACATCCAGACTTGTCAAAAGAGTACCACTTAAGGCTGCTCTTGAAACTAGTTTCCTCTTTGACCTTGCAAAAAACTGTCTTTTTTTTCCTCTACTACACTTTAACTATGTTCTTTATTTAGTATTTTCTCAAGAAGATATATTACCTTACATGGTGTTATATTGTTGTAAATTATCATGAGGACAATATCATTGTTTATGGAGAGAAAGGCTCACCTGAAATTGTTCCTATTGTGAGTTTAGATGAATTAGAATGATGTCCTAAATAAAATGCTTTAGAAGTATTTTCTTTTCCCTATGAGTTTTGGGTGAGGGGAATGAGAAAGATAGAACTGGCATTTGTCCTGTGTGCAGTCTGATGAACACAGGCTGGGCAATTATGTAAGTGTGACTGTCCAAGATATCTGTATTTACAGAGCTAGATGTGAATGGTGACTACTAAATGTGGAGTCTCTTTCATATCTGACTTACATATTTGAATATGCAAGTCATATTTGATTTTAGAACCTGAAGTAGGCTCTGAAATGACTTTTGAGGTTATTGGAATTGTGTGAATATATTTTACATATGACAAAGACATGAATTTTGGGAGATGGAAGCAAAATGCACTGTATTTAATCTTTATGTGCCCTCCCTATCCAATTCATTTGTGGAAACCCTTATCCCATCTCTGAGTGTTAAGAGTCAGGACCTTTGAATGTTGACAAGGTAGAGTCCAAATGAATTGGACTACCACTCTTACAGAAGAGGCCCAAACAGCCCCCTTGTCTATTCTAACAGGCAAAAACACAGGGAATGGGTCACATAGAGCCCTAAAATGCTAATGCCTTAAACTTGGACCTCCTTGCTTTTAGAACTTATGGGAAATAATTTTTGGTGCCTGTGAAGCTGACCAGTTTATGGAATTCAGTTAGAGCCGCTAAACTGCTGCAGGGAGAGGTCCCAAAATACAGTTAATGAATTTTTTAATAGTTATTATCATACATAGAACACACTGTTTATATAGTATGTGCATAAACTCATCAAATGTATATTGGTATATTAGGTTCAAAATGTAATATTTTTAAGTTATGACTGCGTTTTATTTTTAAAGAAAGAAAATACAAGAGAATAAAACCTTTGTTCTTGTCTTATCGGATGGGGAAAGTTTTTAAAGTAGTGAATTGGTTTCATGTTAGAAATTACTTACCATGAAAATGTCTTTCAAATGTCCTACCCCACAAAGAACATCTACTGTGAGCTGGATGAGGTTTAAGGACATACAATTTTATTTTCCTAAACAAGAAAGGCCCCCTAAGAAGTGCTAGTTTAGCTCTGAGTCATAAAAATATTTCCACAAATAAAAAAATTGAGTAATTACCCTTATGGGAAAATAATTGCCTGTGGTGACTGATTGAAATAAGTCATTACTCCATCCACAGTATGCTTTTCCCTCACATCTTTAAAATTTTCACAAGATAAAACGAAAACTAAGCTATAAATCATCCAAAGATAGCTTTCAAATTTGAAGTAAACACATGAATTTCAAAATATTTGTTGAACTCACTATGCCTGCACACGTTTTGTTCAACTATGTGTTGTCTGTGACTTCTAGAATTGGTAGAAAGTTTCTTGGAAATTTACATTATTGTTATCAAAACAAGTTAGTGAAATCTAACACATATAAAATAGTCTTTCATATAAGCTTATATTTTTCAAGCCCATTTTATAGCCAGGCTATGAAATTAGATGGTCTCACTTAAATAATCATGATGACTCTCATTTTCATTTCATAATCATGTTTGAAACATATGCCTATATATATTATACGTATATGTGTATATATATATTACTTAACATTGTGTTTAATATTCAACGTAGTACTGTGCTTAGCACCAAATGTGGGCAGCAAATGTGAATCTTAGATGGGTAAATATATAGATAAAGGATACATATTTTTCCCACTTACTTAATACAGCTTAACCAGTCATTGAATTTATGAATAGAAACTTCTGAGAAATGCCTTTTGCTCTTTGTCATATTGACTTCCTTAAATTAACCATCTGTCTACATCAATTATGTGCTAAAAGTATATACATAAACTACATATAAGTTAGTAAAAAAAAGGTCATATAATATATATCTCAAAACTTTCTCCTAAACTGAAAAAGAAATCACTTTTCATTGCTTTCTCTTAGTACTCAAGAATAAATCTCACATGGGGTTTCTTTGTTGAGCAGGAACCTCAAAAGTGCCTCCCACAAATGACAGAAAATGTTGACATGCCTGACAAGAATGGTCATCGAAAACCAAGCAGCTGTCATTGAACCATCAGCAGGGAAGTGAGACATGAGCTTTTGGAAAATTAGAACACTTAAATCCCACATTTTAGTCATTTGTGTTCTCTAATATATGCTTTTTTATTTGTTTGTAGGCTGGAGAGGAAGGAAAGACAGCCCATGTGTGGCTGAGCTGCTTGTCCACAATCAGAGTTGTTATGTGGCTGTCAATCTGAATGCTCCTCACAGCGATGCCTGTTCTGACACAGTGACTGACAGCCTAGCAAATTCTTTCTCATGGGCTTCAGCTTCAGCAATGATCTTTTTATTCCTCCCAAAGTGATTCTGTGTTTCTTGTGTTGATCTGCACATCCTGTGATGGGGAAATCACTCCCACACATTGTGTTTTGATTCTTAACGTTGCTCACTGATGTCTTCAGGATGAAGTGTGATCTCATATGTCATCAGCAGGAACCAGAGAATGGCACTGCCAGCTGCTAGAGATAGCTGTGAAGGTGATATAACAGAGACAGGGGGACACATCTAGGACCTGTATTCCAGAGAGTGAGTGTTGTTATCTTAAAAGTATTCAAGAGTTCGGGGAACATTTAAAACTTTATGTTCAAATCTTATGAATTGTAATTGCAGGAATAGTGAGGTGACACTTGGGAAATTTCAGTAATGTTCTTGGCAATAATATATTTGTTGTAAGTGAGGAGCCTATAAATTGTTACTAGACAACAGGAGATAGAGTGAGGAATATATTGTAAAAACGGTAAAAAAAAAAATACAGGAATGATTAAACTTCCTATTCAATTGGCCTAAAAAGACCACATTAGGAGAGTTTTCTGGGTGATTCTGACTTAACTGTTGATGGGAATTTAAGTCTGTGCATCTACTCTGGAGGGCTGATTGGAGATTTAATTAAAAATTAAAAAAATATTAAAAACAGAATTGCTCTCTGATCCATCAGTGCAACTCCTGAGCATTTATTCAAAAGCTTCACAAATCCAAGATTTACACAAATGAGTAAAAAGTATGATCTAGGTAGGGTTGGATTCCCATGCTGGAAATTCTTTGGAAAAACAACTGGTGATTTAACAAAATGAATAACAGGAAGCCGAAACATTTTAGTCTGAGGTTAAAAAAGAAATAGATAAAGGAAACATCAGTGAATACAGCCATGGATATGAATATATGTGTGTGTGTGTGAAAATGGCACCAGGGAACAGAGAGGATGAGTGGGTTGGAGAGAAGGTGGAGGAGACGAATGGAAGGAGTGAAGCTGATCTGGGTGCATTGTTTCTGTGAACTGTCATGGTGCATTGGAACCCTTTGTACAACTGCTTAAAGATAATAAAACAATTGAACAACTAAAAGCCTTTAGTGAAATGTTTAATTCAACAAGCTGTCCCTGTTTCCAGGCTATAAATAAAGTGCTCTGGTGACCAGTTGAGATGAGGTACAAAAACATACCCAGTCCTCCCTTAGGAATCACCCATTGGATTGTGGAGGAATCAGACTCTCCAGTTTTACCTGTTTTAGAGGCCCTTTCTACCTTTCTACCACCTCCCAACTTCACTGTGGTCCTACCATGGGTATACTCTATGATTCTTTCTCGACATAATTAACACAACCATTTGGGAACTTAAGAACTGTCCAAATGGCTAGGCACTGGTGGCTCACACCTATAATCTTAGCCACTCAGGAGGTTGAGATCTGAGGATCATGATTCACAGCCAGCCTGGTAAGAAAAGGGTAAATCATCCAGGAAAAAACTGAAAGTCGAGGTACTGTTGGAAAAAGAATTATTTCATAAAATTTTGAAGTACACCTAAGTCTTTTTTTTAATGTAGCTCTTCTTTCTTTTGGAATTTGGTTCTGTACTCTGGATGTTCCAAATAGAATTTTAAAGACTTTAATTAGTACAACAAGACAAAATTTTGCCATAACAGCACACTTAATCAGTAAATTATATTTTATATCTTTCACATAAGACATATATTAGGCATTTAATGATCTTATGCAAGGACCTTTAGAGCTTTAAATTCAAGGCACAGTTTAAATGATATATTTTAAGATATAAAATTTTGCTTTTACTTTTTGTGTGGGGAAGGGTGAATTTAGTAAAAAAGAAAATGCAGAAATATAGAGCAAAATGTTTTCAGACACTTCACAAAATACACTGTGGTAGGATTTGAGTTGACTATAGGACCTCTGAATAGAGGTGTTGACTCATTAATGTGAGTCTGTGTAACTATTTTTCTTTTGCAAGAAGTAATAAATTACTCTATTTCTTAAGAATGACAGGCTTTTGTGTTTTTCTTTTTCTTTTCTTTTTTACTATTTTTAAGTAGTTGTTCAAAGGGTTTTCAACTCAATATGCTAACTTAGGAATAGAAGGTATCCAGATCCATGCCACTCTGCCGATGTTCAAATTTCATCACTATACACCTTGTAAGAGTACCATCCTTTCCTGGCTCTATCTCAGCCTTATGCTCTTTATTGCATTGATCCTTCTAGAAAGGTTGGGCACTCCAGGTCCTTTACTTTCTATTTCCATCCCACTGAGGTTATCCAAAGTTCACTTGCCTTCTCACTTAAGTTTCTAAACCAGATGAATTATGTTTTCTATAATTGAGCTAACCAGAGTTAATTGCCTAATAGACTATGCCTACAGTAGCAGGGCAAAAAGAATTAATTGCTTGGAAAAGAATGCATTGTATATTTCAGTCACATCTACACGATCATGCCGCAACAAGTCCCATCTAAAGGAGCTTTCTTACAATGACCAGAGACCAGGGCCACAGCAGGGCAAGGGCTGGGACCAGCTAAGAGTTTTCATGTTTCATTTGGCCTTTAAAAGGCCGCTTTGAGTCTGTGTGGCCATAGGACCTCATGGCAGAAGTGCAGGGTGGAGAAAAACTACTCAGGAGGCAAAAGCAGACAATGGGGAAAGGGAGACTTGGCTCCCGCTATCCCCTTTACCTTCTGCTTATATCCAGTAACCTGCCTTCCTTCCGTCCTTGAGGTCCCTCTTACCATATTCCACAATCTCCCGATAGCACTGCGGGCTGAGCCTAAGATTCTCACTCCTGGGCCTGTGAAGCCATTTCAGCCGCAGAGTAGAGAACAACAGGAATGATGTGTGAGGTGACTGGGAGTCAAGAGAGACTCCACATTTTCACCCAGATCAAGGAAGAAAATGGATGTGCTGTTTCAACCCTCTCTTCACTTACTGGCTCACCATTGTGGAACTTCATCTTTTCCTGGCGCTCTAATGGCCTCCCCTTAAAAAAAAAAAAAACTGCCCTTGCAAATCTATCCTTCTGGAAGGCAAATCTTGACCAGATCTCTGTCAGCTCTGTCATCTCCTCAAGTCTCTCTTCCATATCACATGTTCAGTTTCCTTAGCTTTGTGGTTCAAATGAAACTCCCAATTACACATCTTGATCATCTCTCTGGATTTGTTTTCCCCATAGAACTTATGGTAACCTAGCATCAATATTTTTCTGCATTATGGTATTTATTTGCCCTATAAAATGGCAGCTTCCTGAGTGTGAAGCTGTCATTATCCTGTTTAGTCTTCCCCACTATCCTTACCACCTAAAACAACATGCGAGATATCATATATCCTCCACACATGTTGGTTAGGTACACAAATGTATGTGGTGAATACGGAACATTATTTCCTATGTGCTAAGAATAGATTACTAAGGAAAAGTTTATGAATCAAAGCAAAACCTGCCATGGTATATCAAGCTGAGGGCTGTTTATCATAACTCAATTGGCATAGATGCATCATCATATGCAGCATGAAAACCAACCTGGGCGTGAGGTCCCCAATGAAAGAATGAATTAATGTAGCCCTTAAACATGATTCTGACTTCCCTGATTGAGACATTGGTTGGTCTCAATCATCATGGCCTGCAAACGAGGGGTGATCCCCAAGTCCAGCAAAGCTGGGAGAGGTGTGGGAGAAATAAGGAGACTACTATTCTCTCTCTGGCTAAACTTCCTCTCTTGTATTAACTTTCTTTGCTGAACAGGAAGGCCTGTGCTGGACAGTGGCCAACAAGATGCAATGGGTGAAAACTACTATAATCAGGGGCCACCTTCTACTTCCTGCTACACCCATTATATATGCCACATGTGACATTTCTGAACCCCACAACTATATGCATTCACTTTGGGACTCTAGGTGGAAAGCTGTCACCTTCCTCATTTCCAGGTGAATTATGATGCATTATTCGGTAACCTCTGGAGAAATAACCATGATCTCATGGACTCTGTATTGATTCTTATCATTTTCACACATTTCATTACAACAACTGGTTCCCACAACCAGTGCCTACTTCAAGCTGTGATGAACCCGAAGACATGACACATATTCTGTTTTCTTTGTATGGACTGAATGAGTTATATAATCACAGGTCACTATGTTGAATGGATGGTTATTTTAAGGAAGTGAAATGTTAAAAATAAATAAATAATAAAACTATTTTTAACGAATTGGAATGAAAATATCAGCTAGCTTGTAAATCCCCCTGAAAATGAATGTGTTAGAAATCACATTGGGAAAGCCAGGCTTGTTTTCTGGACTAAATGACAACTGAGACCTTTGCGAAAAGTAAAAATACCTAGCAGTGATTGGAGGAGGGGAAAGGTCTGTGAGTAGAAAAAGTGTCAAACTGAAACAAGAAATCTAGTGTGAGATAAAGTGCATTTAAGTGGACATGAACTTCAGGGGCAAACAGCAATGCAGTTTTAGGAGCCAGGAAGGAAAGATACTGATCAGGTGAACTATTTAAAACATGGGATGGAGACTTTCTTAGTAGGCTGTGAAGCCAGTGATTGCTGCTAATCTAGGCTAGAATTGCTCAGGTGATTGTGTAATTACACCCAAATTCAACCCTTTATTCAATATAATCATCACACTCTAGCTTACAACAGGGAGGATGGGAAACAGATAAAGGAGACAGATGCACAGACTGTGGCGACAGTAAGTATAACTTTGATGATTCAGGCTGGAAGTGGTAGCCTTGAATATTCAAAGCATCATGCATGCTTGGAAAGGGGCAACTGAAGTTGTTTTTATAAAATAATAATAATGGTAATTAATGATAATGATAAACAATTTTTATTTTTCCCTTTACTCTGGAATGTTTTCTACACCTTGATTCCAGTTTGCCAATGGGAATATATTCTATGTTTCAAATATGGGGAAGAAAGTATGCTTAGAATCTATTGATTTATTACCATAGACTTGCTCTTTGATGAGTATTATAATGAAAGAAAGCTCCTAGTTTCCAAATTCAATACAATGATTCAAATACTATTTTTTATATTTACATATATATATGTATATATATATATATATATATGTTTGCTGATGGTTCCCTTTGTAAGTTTTCAATTGGGACATAGAGCTCACTGGGAAAGTATTTACTTGTCAGAATAAAGTGACAATTTTCCCAAATGTACATTTTTATAAATATGTTCTTAGAATTGCTATTGATTTATTAGACAAATAATCAGAAGTGCAGGTTGTATGTAGCTTCACATAATTTTTTAATTGTGCTCACACCTTTTTCCCTCACATACAAAAAATTTAAAGTCTATAGAGATATCTTGGTACATATTTATGCAGATTACTTTTATATTTATGGAAAGGGATTGCTTCTTCCCCCAGGTGGTTGTAAAACTGCAATTTCACTTTGACATGATACAAATTGGTTTAGAGAAAACAAATTATTCTAAAGTCTTTAGAAACCAGAATGATGCTGTTGGAGCTGAATAACAACGTAAATAAATCTAGAAGATGGTGACTTTTATCTCTCCAGAACTCGATGGGTTTGTCTTGGATCATGCCTCTGAATTTGGGTCACTGATTTTTATCCAGGGATGATTTTTGACTTGTATAAGGACATGGGAAGCAAGAACCACCATAAAATAAGAATTAGTCCACAATCTTTTGAAATGTACGTTTATACAGACCATGAAATAAAAATATTTTTCTAAGAAAAATGTTTTCTCTTTCATGCTATTGTAAGCAAAAGTAAACTTTTTTAGGAAGCAAGTTAGCTTTGTGAATCAGTCCTCCTCCTAACTCTCCTGTGAACAGGGAATGAGTCCACATTTCTGAGTTGAAGACTATACTTTTTTAAATGACATTTTATTGAAGTTAAGGTTTATTCCAAACAATACAGAAATTATAAGCCTGCAGCTAAAGGGTTTATGAATGACTATAGCCATTAAACCAGCATGCCAATAATAGTAAGATATTATTAATATCCCAAAGACCCTATTCATGTCCTAACCCAACAGTTACCCTGACTTTTAAGAGATTGGCTTTGCCTGTTCTGAAATGAATATAAAATGTTAGTTGTTCTAACAAATTATAAATGGAATTTCTTTATAAATGGAATTTTTTCTTTTATTTTCTTTATCTTTTTGGCCCTAGGGCTTGAACTCTAGTCCTGGGCGCTGTCCCTCAGCACTTCAGCTCAAGGCTAGTGCTTTACCACTTGAGCCACAGCGCCACTTCCAGTTTTCTGGTGATTTATTGGAGATAAGAGTCTCATAGACTTACCTTCCGTGGCTGGCTTTGAATAGGGATCCTCAGATCTCAGCCTCCTGAGTAGGTGGGATTACAGGCATGAGCCAGCATGGCCCAGCTTACAAATGGAATTTTGATTCACCTATTCATCAAGCATTAACCAAAAACTATCATCATGGAGTCAAAGAATTAATGATCTGATCTTGTTTTAAAGAATGAATTTTTCTTCGTTATTGAAATAACACTGGACCTTGATAATGAGAACAGAGTCAAAATGAAAGAGTTTGCTTTCATGGCCTCCAAATGACTAATTTAAAATCATTCTATCTACACCAGTAGTTTTTTCAGAGGAAAAGCCTAAAATATACCTAGTTCCCCTAACAAGTAGTGAAGAAATTCAAATATAGAAACAGGCAAGAAGTTTAAACCTTGATAATTAAGGATTGCATGTGGTTAGAAGGATTTGTGTAACAACCTATTGAAAGTCAGTGCAAGCATAATGCTTATACTTAACAGTCTTTTAAAAAATGTTCTCCCACAGTTTAAAGTGTTTAATAAGTTCTTACTGGAAATTGACTATTTCAGGATAATGGTCTTAATCACTTCAGCAAAGGTTGGGGGGGTGGGAATGGGAGGTGAGGGGGTGGGAGGGGGTAGTTGAGGAGGTGGGAGGGAAGGGATGGTAGGAGAAAAACAAAGGAAGAGGCAACAATGCTTGATAGGAAATGTACTCATTACCTCGCTCATGTAAGTGTAACCTCTCCTCTGTATAGCATTTTCACAATAAAAACTTATTTAATAAAGAAAAGTTGTCAGGAAGTATTTTAATTTTTGTTATAAAATTATTTGGATTTATATTGAATGAAGTAAAAGATTTGTCAATATATAACCTCTGATTTCCTAATTCCTTCCTCTTTATTCTGTTTTCCCTTCCTGATAACACTCTGTGTTATCAATTCTTTAATATTCATTATTTACCTGGCTAAGGTAACTAGGAAAAGAGGAGAAATAGCTGCACACACTAAGCAACTGTGAAGTTCCACTGGACACTGTGAGCTATACATCTTCTAAAGATAGGATGCATTCTCAGGCAAACATCATGCCATTATGCTGCTCTTTCAACATCATAGTGTGCACTCACACAAAAGAAGAGGCCCGTGATGTATCATCTCATGGACCAGGTTCATACGACTGCAGTCTCACTGAAAAGAAGATTCATTTGCAGAACATGATGAACTCATGCTGTCTCATAACTTCAGAGAGGCAAATATCATGTCCTTTCTCTAATTATGAAATTGCGTACTTGTTCAAGATCCCACTCCCAGATGAAAAATGGAAACACACCTAATGACTCTCAAGTTCCACAGAAATATATTTTTACATGGTATTTCTTTTGAGATAAAGTGGGTGTAACAGATGCAGAATGCAGATGGTAGATGCGGGAGCAATTTATGTCATGACCTCTTTGCTCATCTGGGAGTTCAGTTGAAGCTTCAGTGCTGGTAGTGCTTGCAGGATGGGGCTGAATTCCCACTGGGATTTTTAGAAATGCAGATTCATATGCCCCAAACTGAGTCACTGAATATATGAGTATGATCATCACAAGATTACATTTTCACATACTCTTGGGACAAGGTATATGTAGAATGAAGTCTGAGAACTATTAGTACAGCTTTACAATGTTCTCAAGGTGGAAACAGAGTGTCTGCTCAGATCCTGCTCTGTATAATACTGCTTACATGAAGTTGAACTACGTGGTTCATCATGTTAGACCACCATTGCCTCAAATATGAAGTGCAAATAATAACAGTACTGTACTTGCATCAAAAATTTGTTTTAAGCTGTAACATACACAGCAAGTTCTAGGCTCATAGAAAACACCACAAGTCAGCTCATAACTAGGGCTCTTCTGATAAACACATTAAAACCTGTTATGCAAAACATTCACATAACGCTTCAATATTTTAATATCTTAATAATAAAATAAAATATTCTATTGAATATGAATAAACATTCTTTTCTCAACTGGTTTCAGCCTTTAAAAATACATGAAGCAGAAAAGGAAAGGTGATGGAAAGCTCATATAAATATGATGCAGCAAATTACCGTTTGGCAAAGATGATTTCGTGCAGAATTCAAAGTAGATGCAATTAGTGCTACAAATTAGAAGTTGCAAATGATGATTTAACAAACATATGATTTAACAAACAAATCAGAGAAGAGAAAAAAAATTTCCAATGAATTTAAATCCCTAAATGTAGATTTAATCTTGTGAGAAGCAATTCTCAGGAGAAAACATGAGATGCTATTCATCATTCCAAAAACCTAGAGAACACAGAAGTTGAGATAGTTATTATGAAACTACATTTATTCTGGAAGACAATAGAATCCATTTGTACAGACTAAGTACTTGAGCACAACATTCAGTGCTTTCCTGATTTTATAATCACGTCAATTTAAATAAGACCTATTATTACAAATGAGGGAAACCATGGACCCTGTTTCTTTGGGTCTGGATTACTTCACTTAATATGATTTTTTTCCAAGTCTTTCCATTTCCTTACAAACGGGGCAAAGCCATTCCTTCTGATGGAAGCACTCATCTACTGAGGGACATATGGGTTGGTTCCATAGCTTAGCTATAGTGAATAATGCAACAATAAACACGGTTGTGCAGGTAGCTTTAGTATGGCCTTGTTTGCAGTTATTTGGGTAAATGCCCCAAAGTGAAATTGCTGGGTCATAAAGGAGCTCTATGTTTAGTCTTTTTTTTTTTTCAGTAATGGGGCTTGAACTCTGGGTTTGGGTACTATCCCTCAACTCTTCAGCTCAAGGCGAGCACTCTACCACTTGAGCCACAATGCCACTTCTGGTTTTCTAGTGGTTTATTGGAGATAAGAGTCTCACAGACTTTCCTGCCCGAGAACCACAATCCTCAGATCCCAGCCTCCTGAGTAGCTAGGATGACAGGTATGAGCCACTGGCGCCTGGCTTCTATGATTAGTCTTTTGAGAAACCTCCACACTTCTTTCCAGAGTAGTTGAACAAGTTTACATTCCCACCAACAATGCAGTAGAGTTCCCTTTTGGCCAGATTCTCTCCAGCATCTGTTATTAGATTTCTTAATAATGGCCATTCTAACTGGGGTGAGGTTGAATATATATATATATATATATATATATATACATATATATATATATATATTTCACATGGTATGTGAAATGATGAAGAGAAAAATTTGACAGATAACATATTTCCTTTATTTTTATTAAGTCAAAAGGAAAGGTGACAAAGGCAATGCAAAGTTATTAGTGTTCTAGAATATTAAAAAGTGATTTTCTCATATACTTCTTAGAACATTCTTTAAGCTAGAAATTGCTTTTCTCTGTTTTCCAGCTAAAGAGCCAAGTGAGAATCTCAATGACACAGCCAAGGTCATTAGGCCTTGAAAGCACCTGGATGGTAATGGAGCTACCCTCAGATTTTCTTTTGTGCCAAACCTTCCATTCACATCTTCCCATTCACATTTATATTGTAATAAGTAAATGTGGAAGCTCTCTGAAATTATGAAATTAAGAAAGAATGTGTTAAATCTTGTAATTGCATGGCTAAAGAAAGAGTTCAAATTTGTAGCCATAAAAGGAATGATCAAAGTAGTTTTGTTTTTACTGGTGACAACATTTGACCATACCTATCTATGTAGGTTCAGGCTTCCCTGCTGATAAGCAGGAATGGTGCCTGTCACATCCCATAGTCCCGGGGTCAGCAGCTTCACTCTAGTGTCTGGAATGATATCTGCAGGAAGAGCACCTGGTCACGGGAAGCTGGACCCATGGAACATTCTAAAACAATCAGACCAAATCAAATCTCTGTGAGGCCCTTGGTATCTGCCCCCTTGTGAGGCCTGAGGACTGTTGACCATCCCAACTATGCCTGGGCTTTGACAGGCACAGGGCAGCATCGGCTGACCACATGTTTCCTCTGGCTCTGTGGTGTGGTAGGATTGCTTTCCCATCACAGGTCCATAAGGGACTGTTAGGGATGAAGAGGAGTAGTACAGACTGAACATTGATGTAAGCCCCACGTGTATCTTTAGATCCAGAATCGCAGGATGACAATGGAGTGAGGAGATGACCCCTTTGGGAGGTGACTACTACAGAGGAGGTCGTGTGGGTGGGGATCTCCCCCACTGTGTTAATCCAATTAGCAGGGCCACCAGGAGGACACAAGCTCTGCAGGGTGAGGTTATGTGCAGAAGGCAGTCACCTGCAAGTCAAGAGGCCAGGCCTTACTCGGGATCTACTTTGCAAGCACTTTAACCTTTGAGTTGCCAGACTCCAGAACCTTGTGAAATGTGTTGTGCAGGGTCAAGTGGTATAGGTTAGGCTAATTTGCAAGACGTATCTGGAACAAGCTGAGACAGGGAGGTCAAGGTGGCCAATGAACCATTCTTTCCTGTGTATACCTTGGTCACCAGCACATCTTCTCCCTGTAACATTAGGACAGGTTTTGAATCCCTAGGTGAGAGGGTGGAGAAAAGCTGCTGTGGACAATGAGCCGAGGGAGGGAGAGACAAGGCCCCAAGATAACAAGAAAACTTCAAGTTGAAAGTGACTCCGCCATCCATTTATGTAAATGTATTTTATAGAACTCTTCTCCAGCAGAGTTTTGCAGCTCTTCAAAAGATCTGCATCTACATAGGAGAGCACACTCTTTTTCTTGCTTCAGATCCAGCAGATCTGGACTGTTCTCAGGGAGAAATGCACTGACCATGCCATTGTCTGTGCATTTGGAAACCAAAGCATCGATGTTCATCATTGTAAATGGCTGTCGGTGTTTCAACTCAGAGAAGGTGTATATTTTACTCCACCAAAATTTCTACTCAATCCTGGTGTGGGTGGCTCACCCCTGTAATCCAGTTATCCAGGCTGAGGTTTGAGGATCGCAGTGCAAAGCCCGCCCAGGCAGCAAAGCTCATGGGATTCTTATTGCCAATTAATCACATTAAAACCAGAGATGGCGCTGTGGCTTAAGTGGTAGGGCATTAGCCTTGAGTGATAAGAAGCGCAGGGACAGTGCCCAAACCCAGAGTTCAAGCCGCAGGCCTGGCAAAAAAAATACAAATAAATAAACATAAATGAATAAAAATGTGCACTCAAAAGTTATGCTTCTGAACTTGTACAAAAATTCTGGTATTAATTTTAGCTTTGTGTGGTTCATAGCAACAGCGTTGATTTAACATGATTATTGTCAAAGAGTAAATGCGGTTTGATCACACATATGGTTTGCTTATATTCTGATGCTAAACAAACCTCATGTTTCTCCTTTGCTAGTAACCAGTACGTTCTGTTGGTTGCTCAGACTAGTTCATAAGAAATTATAGAAATTTGAATCGTATTTTACTTTGGTAACCCATTTGATACCCAAATCACTTATGTGTTTCAATTGAAATAGAGACTAGAAATATTTCTCTAATTGGCCTAAATTAGCTATACAGTGAGGAATTTCACTGTCACATCTGCACATTTTTTAGATTGCGCTGAAATCACTCAGCTGCTATATCACACTCCTTCCTGACTCCTCTCCCACATGAGTCCACCACAGATTTTTAAGTTCCACTTTCATTATTGCAAATAAACAGTTTCAGCAGTATCCGGCCTCCTTTATCCTCCCATCAGCTCAATCCAGTCCTCTCCCTCAGGTTTCTCCCACTGAAAACTATTTCTCTTTCACCACACCAGTGGAGTTGAGGGAAGAGAAATAGAGCAGTCAGTAAAACGGAATAGAGGTCCAGTTGCAGTGGCCTACATGGACGTGTGGATAACCAGTTTTCCCAGTGCCACTTGTTAAGCAGGTTGTCACTTCTCCATTATTTGTTCTTGACGCTTAGTTGGCTGTAGGTGTGTGCTTTTTACGTCCATAGGAACTTTTGCATTGATTTCTGTAATTCTGTGAGGAGCAATACTGAGATGTCCCTGATAAATAGGATAATGGGATTATTCTGTGGCAAATTTCTTCTTTGTATTTACCATGGGAGGTTTTATTTTTCTGTAAATTCTGATGGATAGATCTGCCTGGTACCATAGTCTAGTTTGGATATTTTTTTCTTTCATCTCTTCAAGGACATAGCTTTCTATACCCTTCTTGCCTTGTTGTTTACCTTGAGAAATCAAATTTTATTTGAGTGAGCCTGCCATTGTCGGTCGGTCAGTTGCATCCTTTCTGTTTTCAGCTTTTGATGATTCTTTTTTTTTTTTTTACTTTGTAGGTTTAGTGGATTTTTTTTTTTACTATAATGTGTCTAGGGTTGTTCTTCTTTGCTTTTGTCTGTAGCCCTGTAGGGCTCAGTCATAGGAATGAAGCTCTTTAGTTTCTAGAGGCTGTGGAAAGTTTCTTGCCATTATATTGTTGAGTAACTTCTCAGTGCTTTTAGCTTTCATTTCTTCTTCTCCAGATATCTCCATCATACCTTTTCTTGATCTTTTGGTGGATACTGAGAGGTCTTGCATGCTCCTTGCTGTGTTAGACATGTTTCCTCTGCTTTATTTTCAATCTCTGCTACTCTGTTGTCAGTTTGTTCTGCTCTATTACCTAGACTTCCCATTGAGGTTTAACAGTTAAACAGTTCTTATTTTTCATATATCTTCATCTATTTACTAAATTTTGCTTCCATATCCTATATTGTCATCTTTTTTTTTGCTGTTGTTGTTCCTTTGATTTCTCTAGCTGTGTCTCCAACTTATGTCAGAATTCATATCATTTTGTAATGTATGCACTTTTATTTTGCTGACAAGTCTTCTCATTTTATTGAGCTCAATTGTGATCTTTTATATTCTTTACTTTCACCTGAGCCCTTTATTGTGGTGTTACTGGTTTGCGAGACTGACATGTTATCTTGTTTGTTCATGAACTTCATGGTCTTTCACTGGGATTCATGCCTCTGGGTTTATTGTTTGTGAAGATTTTTGTCTCCCAAATAGAAGAGTTTCACTTGCACATATTGTAGAAAGGGCATAAATAGTGAGGGGCTGAGGGAGAGGCATAAAATGAAGATTCACATTACAAGACTAAAAGGAAGGTAATGGGTTTCAATATAATGGTTAAGATGAAAGGGTTTGAGATGAAAAAAAAAAAACCTTCCAGGAATGAATGGAATGTGATTCTGAGTCTGTGCTAGAATGATGAAACTGAGCAGTATGTTGGATACTCCTATATGTCGGTAAATGTAGATTGACATAGTTCTGGGTCAGGTGTGACAACTCTGCTTCCCTCAGAATTCATTATGTGAAGATGGTGAGTCAGCATTCAAGTGGATGGATGCCTCCATGGTTTGGCTGAGCAGGGATTTCTCAGGGAGCCATGGCTACCGGTCCTAGCTACCTGCTAGGCCAGCTGAAATGGCAGCTGTGTTGGACTTTTGGAGTTGTTTGGTCACCCGGGGGCAGCTGGGGCTTGCTGGCATGCCCCACATGTGCACAGGGATTCTGGGGCCCTCCGCTGTCTTCATGCTCTATCCTCCATGTGGGTAGCTTCTCTGGGATTTCCTGGGTTTCACAAACTCCTTAGTATTTTCTGTCTCCCCCCGCACTTTGAACCAGTCCATCATCTCCACCATATTCCCATTGCTCTCCTCCCCCTAGGTACCTTTTAAAGGACATTTGCTGGGTTTCATTACCCTGTCCTCACACATAATACCCTCTGCCTCCCTTTCACCTTTCAGTATCTCCTGTTCTCTCCACACTGCACTGATCCCCTCCTCATCAGCCCACTTTTTCCACTCATGTCCTGTTACTATCACCATCACCACCACCACCATCATCATCGCCATCATCTATTCCACAGTGAACAAGAGCAAACAATATATGGCTCGTTGAGCTTAGTTTATCTTGTGCAACATGCCTGCGTTCAATTTTTATATGACATCCTGATAATCTTGTAATAGCTGCACGGCAGTATTAAAGCCAACACATGAGTTCAAAATGTTTTGTCTCCAATATGTGCAGACCAAGAATACTATCATTACATAACCTAAGTCTATCTTAGAGGGATTTTTAGAAACATTTAGTTAAAAGTTTTCATAGAAATATGTAAAGATAGCAGAATACAAACTATATGCTTAGTGTATTTTTATTATTAATAATTACTATTAATTTAGCCCTATGATTTAGAAAAATCAATATATCTTGTTTCATTTTTCAACATGTCATCTAAAGTCACCATTTTTATAGTCCTTAACTTACAAATAAGAAAAATGAGCTTCAGAAAGTTCAGTAATGTATCCAGCACTATACACAAAGGAATCCTGCTGTCTAAACGTGTACTCTTTGAAAATCTGAAGCCTACTCCTTCCTCTAATGCCTTCCTAAACTTACTAGCTCTGGGAATCACAACAGATTATTTAATCATTTTACATTCACATGATGGATTTCTGAAATCATATGCTCCACTATCTATGCAGAGAGGGAATTCCTATTGTTCTACTTACACTCATGAATGTAACTAGGTATTTGCATCTATGAAACCCAAAGCATGGAGGTATTGGGAATTAAGTGGCCAGGTGTACAGAAAGCTTGTCTCTCAAGGTCCTGATCAACAGGTGACATTTATTATGATGATTTACATTTTTTCTTATGTTTGTTTTTTTGTGGGAAAAGATAAAGTTTCCTTGTGATTTATCTTCTACTGGGGAAAAATAAGTAAAAGAAAGCAACTGCTAAGCATGCTGCTTTCACTCAATTTGTCTAAGTGAAGTTATATTAATTTTGAGCATTTGTGTCTAGCCATTCAGAACTGGTCCATAAGGAGCTAATGATATTCTCTCAATTCCAACTTGCCTTCTACAATTTATTTTCAGTCATTTGTATCCTAGCTCTTCTAGGTGGTATTAAAATGTAGAAATAGTATTTGACAATGTTTTCTTCTAAGTCATCATTTTGTTTTCAAATATTTTATTTCTGCACATTCTGCACATTTCTGCATATTCTCATCCCTCTGAAATCCTTTCTTTTCTTCTTTTTTATTCATTGATCCTTCAACACACAACTCAAAAATCGCTTTTTTAAAATTTTTTTTTGCATTCTTCTTTCACTCAGCAATCGATACTGCATTGACACTGTGTCCATACTTCTGTGGAAGGTGGAGGAACTCATACTTTCTTGTGTGATGAAGCTGCTTCATTCAACTCTGGCTGTATTCTCAACTTTTTTCCCAAGAGCTTTCCATTTCATCCATTCTGCCCTTCCTTCTATAGCCAGACTTGGATGCTTCCTGCACCTAGACATTCATTATCTTTACAATAGCTCAACATCTATGTGCACATGACCATATTAAATGATGTTAATCGAAATGAACTCCAAGAAGTGGAAACAAGAGGTTTTGTAGTCTACTGTTTTCGATAGTTTCTTTTCTCTTTCTTTCCTTTTCCTTTGGTTTATTCCCTGTTGTCACTGTCTTTAGTATCTGTATGCTTGGTCCTATATATAAGTTTATCTGATTTGGGGAAGGAGTGGAATCACAGAAAGGGTGGGACAAAGGGTAAACCAATACAACAGTAATACTCACTAGAGACTATGCTGGAAATGAACTTTATACCTTGGGAAGGAGGGGAGTCAGAGGAGTGGAGCGGGAGAAAATGAAAGGGGGTAACACTATGCAAAAAGAAGCATACTTATTCCTTTACTTATGTAACTATAACCCCTCTATCTGCCACCACTGCAATAATTTTTTTTAAAAGATGAAAGACTATTACCTACATGCAGTAGGTACCATCATCCCCAATCCCCATAATTCCCTTCCCTAGTCTCTGCTCTTCATTTTCAAGTGGAGTTTTGCTTTCCTTTTGTTTCTTTCCTCATCCAGCCAGTTGTACTATCTGATCCCTTTCCTCTGCATTTACTTAAATTTCTCTCTTCCTATTCTTAATGTTCAGAAGCTCTTGTAGACTCATTGACAGTTGCACCATGCATCTGGAATATTTATAGAGACTCATTGTGAGAGAAGTTTGAATAGTAGAAAATGGACTGGGCAGACAATGGTTAAATACTCAGGCATCCTGGTAAGCCAGTCTCCTCCCGAGTTTACCTTCACCATGGACAAAGCAAGATCCTCGGCAGTTTTGTAATTGTCATTTTTCTGTCTTTTGTGTCTCAGTTGTATGCAATACCTAACCTCTACCCTCAATAGCTTTTGATCTCCTAAGTAAGCCTTTTTTTTCTAATCTATTCATTCCCTCCTTCATTTTGTTTACCTGTCAAACATCCCTGCATCTTTCAACACTCCATTTAAAAATCTTTCTTGGTGAGTTTTTCTATTTTAAGTTGACAACTTAAAATCCTTATTTAAATTGAAGAGAACAACTTAATTGTATGGAAATCCCAAACTTTCACAGTAGTAACCTTGGCAATGTGGAGCAATAGAACACAGCATGTATTCAGTAAATTGACACATTTTAATTGTTAGAGACTGAATGAACATCCTTGGTGCATTAAAGCACAAGACTCTTGTGACTAAAATGAGTTTGTTCAATACAAATATGATTTCTAGTTAGAAGACTGAAAAGGCTTACTTGTTTACTTGTCTTCTCAACTCTTTCTTAAATTTAATAACAACCTGAAGGTAACAAACCACATTTGAAGTATGTCTGAGAGACAGAAGCCAAACAAACAGTACTAACTGAAGGGAAGGCTCAGACATGACAAACAGAAAGAAAATATTGAAATGATTGTAATGTTCATTCTACTCTATACTCTCTTGCCAAAGAGGATAGTAACTTGGAATTTATAGACACACTAAGAGCTTTTTGGGAAAGTAATTGAGTAAACCTACTTAAAGAATCAAGGCTGCCAGAGTATATGTTGTATCGCCAACACAAAATTCTCCTTCCATTTAGAGGACAGGTATAGGAGAGGTACTGCGTGTCAGTTTTCTTTGTGTGAAGTCATTTTTGTAAAGTTCTTAGCCTTCCATAGTATACATGGTGATATAAGAATAAAAGGCAGCTTTCTCTGCTTTCTTAGACAAACTCTGCTCTATACACAGACATACTACAATTCAGAGACAAAATCAATTGTCCTAAACTTAATGAAGTCTTAACTCTCTACTTTATATGTCCTTTAATTGTTGATAGAGTAAAATGTTTATTCAAGCCAGAGGAGAGGGTTCAGCTAAGTGTGTAGTCAGATTAGTGTTACCAACATCTTTCTTTTGGCATTTATCAAAGAGGTTTATGAATACGATGCATCTAGATCAGTATCACCCCTTCAACATTCCCACCCATCTCTCAGTAGTTAGATGTAAAGTCATTTTGGAATGTAGCCTAGGACTTCCAAATAAGCATTCAGGTCCTTATAATTTATTTTTGAAATGTTGTGAACACTTCTACAATGTTTTGGCAATTATATAAATTAAGCATTAATATTTTCTGGATTATACTTGTATTAATTATGTCACTTATCCAAACCTACACCTACAGTTTCCTCAGCACAAAAATAGAGGAAGTGGGGGCTAGAAAGGTGGCTCAGTGGTAGAGCGCTTGCCTTGCATGCATGAGGCCCTGGGTTCTATTCCTCAGCACCACACAAGCAGAAAAAGCCAGAAGTGGCACTGTGGCTCAAGTGGTACAGTGCTAGCCTTGAGCTGAAGAGCTGAGGGACAGCACCCAGGCCCAGAGTTCAGGCCCCACGACCAGAAAAAAAAATAGAGGAAGTGGTTTTGCTACTTTTTGTGGAAAGTTTGAGATGACTAGTTGCACAAATCACACATCCAGTGAGTACTCTTCATTAGAAGAATTTCTTCCCTAAAGTCCATTTCACAATTTAAGTTGCAGTTTCCGTTCTCATGTAAAAAATGCTGAATGTCAGCCACTTGCACTTACACATATGTCAAACTATGTATACAGAAACCCTTGAAGTAAATTTAAAACAATGTAAGAAACTCTCCATTAGTCATTGGTGCATTACAAATTGCATCCAATTATATAATAGAGACAAGAACTACTTTCCATATGTAATGATTTCTGTGATTTAGCATTCAAGACTCAGCTGGGAGTTTCTCCTGTCATGTAATTATTGAAATCACTAGCTTGTATTCATCTAGAAAATGATTTACTTTGGCTATCTCATATTAGTTGGGTAGCTTGAAGACTCTACTCATAAATACCCTTGACCAGTATTTATGTATGTCTTCCTCAAGACAAAACACTGAGAAAAACCATACTGTCATGACTAAAGGTCCCGAGAAAAGGCTGCCCAACAGGAAAGTAGACTATTAGCTTCTTACTTCTATGAGGAAATACCTGTGATGACCAATTTAAAGGAGGATGGAGTTATTTGGGCTCATAATTCACAGGTTTAGTCCAAGATTATATAGACCTATGGTTGTTGGTCTGTGGTAAGAAAGAACAACATAGGAAAAGGCCATGGAAGAGAAAAACTTTTCAGTCCCTAGAGGCCAGGAAACAAGAAAGTGAAGAGAGAGTGGCTTGCCAAACTTTCCCAAAGCTCATCTGCAGGGATGGACTTCCTCCAGCCAGACTCCGCATCTTGAAGATTTCCTCATCCTACAGAATGCCCTAGGGTGGTGACCGGACATTTATTACATCACCCTCGGGAGCTGTCTCATATCCAAGTTGTAACATAGATGTTTTCAGTTTCTTGAGGTCAGGGCACAGAAAATGGTAAGTGACAACACTGCCACCAAAATCCGCCAATGAAACATTGCCATCAGGATTATTTTAATGTTCACCTTCTCTTTGCCATCTCTGTGGCAAAGGTCCATCTTTCTTTCAGTTTTAGACATTTTTCCCCTTGTGATCTAAGTTTTTTAATGTATTCAAGAGTGGACACTGCTCTGATGTAGGTTAAATGTTTTCCTTCTTAATAAAGTGTTGATGACGCCCTTTAGAATCCAATTTATCAAGTGGAAATGAAACTCCCTTGACTTTAGATTTTGTCTGAACAATTCTAGACTCTAGATTTCAGAGGAAGGATGCCCTCAAAAGATTTCAAGTAACATGTGATTTTATTATTTTGATGTTGTTTCCCTTTGTATGCTCTTTCCCCTATGGCGTATTCCCTGTTGTCACTGTAGTCGATTTTGTTATATAAGTACCACGTGCTAACCGATTGTGCCACTGGAGCACCCTACTGTACTCGATTTTGATACCCTGCATCTTGTATGTACATATGGCTAATCTGGGGAGAGGAAGGAGAATAACACAAGACTGAAACAAAGACACAGGATGACCCATTGCAATGAAGATATCTTCTGGACAGTATATTGGAAATGAACTTTACATCTTCAGGTGGTGAGGCAGGGAAGGGGGATAGGAATGTGGGAGCTGGGGGAGGGAAGAGATAGTGGGACAACAACAAGGAAGGGAAGGGGTACCAATGCTTGACAAGTCATGTACTCACTGCCTCACTCATGTAACTGTAACTCCTCTGTATAACATCTTAACAATAAAATAAAAATTAAAAAAAAAAGATTTCAAGATAAGTTTTGAGCCTAACATTCAAGAATTTCCTATTAGCAAAATGGTTATTCTTTTAAAAATATTTTATTGTCTTTAAGTAATTGTACAAAGGAATGTCCATTTAACAAAGCAGTTTATGAATATATTGCATCTTGAGCAATGTCATTTCTATTAACATTCTAACCCATCCCTTCCAACCTACCCCTTACTCACTGTTTTTAATTTTGTAGAATATGCATTGAATTGTTGACTGCATACTCCTCTGCCCATTCCCTTCATTCAGCTACTCCTTGGCCTCACCCACCCATTACAAATTCTCATTTCCTTGTGCTTATTTTGTTGTGCTTTGACTTTTCCTTCCTAAGAAATTACACTACTTGAGTTCTCTCTTGAATCTCCCATATTTCAGTTAATAAATTTTTGTACACTTTCATACCACCCAAGATATTTACTTATATATTTATAAACTAAATCTATTATTCTAATGTAAGAACAATAATGACAATTTTAGATTTCTAACAACTGAATCAGTCATTTTTACATAAATTTCTGAAAAAATGTTTAGACGGAAAATATCTCAGCAAAACAAGTGTGAATAGAGACAAAAAACAAAACAAAACAAAAAATAAAAACACAAAGCAAATCAACGGTATGTTTTAGGAATCAAGCAACAGAGTTGTAACCTAGTAGGAAATAGGGAGTAGGATTCAGGATAATTTTTGATAAACTGAGAATCACTTGTTTCAGAGTAGGCAATGGGAAATACATTAAAACAATGTATAAAATATATTCTATAAATTGTAGCATGACACAGATAATGAAATCCACTTTGATTTTTTTTATTGCGAGAATACTGTACAGAGGAGTTACAATTACATGGGCAAGACAATGAGTACGTTTGTTATCAAGCATTGTTGCCTCTTCCTTGTTTCCCCTTCCCATTGATTTTTTGACATGAGTTTTAATAATGAGAGTTGTTTATCCAGAGATGGCGCATTTTTAAAAATTTCTATATTTACACACACTTTTCAATCTATACAATAACTTATATGTGATCTTCCTAGTCAGATAGCAAGTTACTAATCCTATCAATCCAGTTTATCATTAAAAATAACCTAGAATAAAATGCAGACATTTACTCAATTATTGTTGAGCATGTTTTGTATTGACATGATTGTGTAGAAAATCATATATATGATTTAAGTTAGCACAAGTCATGTACATGATATAAAGAACAAAAAACAACTTTACCCATTCTTAAATCTGTTGATTGTCAAGAACATATTTGATTGCTACAATAATCAAAAATATTTTGAACATTTATTCACTTGAATCCAAACTAAGATATTAACGTTAGGACATTGTTAGCAAATCTGCTCAATATGTTTATCCAAGGTTCACATACTATTCTTGAGATATTTTGGTATTCTTACAAAAATACCAAATAAATGCTTAGAAATATTGCCTTAGGGTATTTTGGTCTTAATTAGAGCTACTTGAGTACCCTGATTTCACATTTGACCCTTACATCTCTTTATTAATTGTACACAGAGTAAGTATGAGAGAGTGAGAGAGAAAGAGAGAGAGAGACAAGAGTAAGTAATGATGAAAAACACAAAATTTTAGGTACTGTACAGTTTACAATAAAAATGATTTTGAGGTCTGGGATATATCTCAGTGGCAAAGTGTGTGTCTAGCAAGTGCAATGTCCTGGGTTCCATCCCCAGGACCAAAAAAGAAAAAACAAAAACCAAAACAAAACCCCAAAAGACCCTGAAGTTTGCTGGGCACTGGTGGCTCATGCCTATAATCCTAGCTCTTCAGTAGGCTGAAATCTGAAGGATTATGGTTCAAAGACACCCCTGGCAGGAAATTCAGTGATACTCTTTTTTTTTATTTTTGTCGGTCTTGGGGTTTGAACTCTGGGGCCTGGACACTGTCCCTTAGCTCTTTAGCTCAAGGTTAGCACTCTACCACTTGAGCCAAAGTGCCACTTCCAGTTTTCTGGTGGTTTATTGGAGATAGGATTCTCACGGTCTTTCCTGCTCAGGCTGGCTTTGAACTGCGATCCTCAGATCTCAGCCTCCTGAGTAACTAGGATTACAGGCGTGAGCCACCAGCTCCTGTCTCAGAGATACACTTACCTCCAGTTAACTACTAGAGAATGGGAAGTGGTGCTGTGGCACAAAGTGTTAGAGCACTCGCCTTGAACAACAACAACAAAAAATCAGACAAAAACAACCAACCAAACAAAAACCAGATGATATGAAATACATTTCCTCAAGTCATACTAATGGCTTTGAACACTTCAAAGAACTTTAGAAAACTTAAATCATAAATCTTGCATATATAAGTTAAAGAACCTATAGAAAATTACTTGTTAGGAAGTGTATTTAATCATACTGAATATTGCATTAGGAAAAATAATCATTAATGTTATTGAAAAAAAATATTATAAATTGGACAATATAGTGTTTGTTCATATTGTTGTTGAGAAAAACACAGAGAGGACTGAAAACCACAAAATGTTACTATCTTGGGACTTGTGTAGAATTTTCTCCTTAAGGGCAGACTTTCTTCTAGGTACCTGAACAGAAGGCATTTGAACTGACAAAATGGTGCTCTACTTGCCAGCCTACTGAATTTTCTTCTTTCCTCCCCTACTTCCTATCCAGTCTTCATGTCAACAGAAGCCTAAATTTCATCTGCTCTCCACTTAGTGTGTGTAACCAGCTGTGATTTTATTTTCTGATGCTGCCACATGAAAAAAAAAGTTGTTTTTTTTCTGAGCTATAGGTGTTAATTGGTATCTTTGTATCTTGCTAATTAAGTTCTAGCAACACCTTTTCCCTCTTCCTCGTTTGCATTTAATGAACTCCCTTGTTGTATTAATTTATTAGATAATTAGATAAAACACAAAAAAGTTCAGTTTCTTTAGGAGTGGCTTTGGAACATACATCTTAAATCTTCAAACATAGAGAAACATGTATACATTACAAGGGAAAATGTCAGTTCAAAGACAAATGTCCTCGGGGTGAGTGTGTACACTCACACTGACGTAACAAACAATGTGACTGTTAGGGCAAATATGACAGAGACAAGATTGATTCGGAAGCTGAGAGAATAACAATTATTTTGGTGTAAGCAAGTCAGGATCCCATATGGTGCAACATGATGTACAAACTTGAAACCTTTGTAGTATTTAGACACAACAAACACATGATCAGTTGAGCAACCTGCCCTTTAGAATCTAATTATCTTTGTTATTTGCATGTTCACTTTCTTTTTAAAATTACTTTCAAGCCAGGTATTGTTACATATCAGGTACTATTATGCTATTTCCAGTTTGTTTTGAAGCTAGAATTTATTTGACAAAAAGCACTAAAAGAATCATCGGTGTACAGGGAAACTGAGCACTGTTTAATAGAATAATATTTTTGGTTTACTGTCAGTTTGGGAATTGTGGAAAGTATTCTGAGTGGAAATTCCAGGTGTTGTTGATTGTACTCCATTGCTGCAACTTGAAATCGTTTTTAGGGGCTGCCCATTATCTGCTGTTATTCAGAATACTTCTTGTTGCTCTAATTTTGTCTTTGGTTAAGCGATGGGTTACACTGAAGTTGCATAGTCCATCTGAGTTGTAAATCCAAGCATTCAAAAACAAAAATACAAATTCTTTGAAATAATAGGCAGCTATTTTACTTAATGTGGCACGGAACTTTGTGATTACTAGGTTGGTGCTCTACACTTTGAGCCATCCCTTTACCTAATTTGCTATGGAAAGTTTTGAGAAAGTCTCACTTTATTCCATGGCTGGCCTGAATCTGTTCTACTACTTATGCTCCTTGATACAGCTAGGATGAAAAGCCCAGATTTTTTTTTCTGTTGAGATAGGGTATTGGGACTTTTATTTTCTTTTCCTTTGCACAGATGGAACTGGAAACATGATCCTCTCAATATTAGCCTCGAAAGTAACTTGGATTACAGGTGTGAGCTACCAGAACCTTGAGAAATAATGATCAATTCTTCAAGTAAGCTTCCCAAACTGAAACACTTCAAGGTGTCAATACTTATTCCAAATAGACACTCACATAGCCAATCAATGTAGAATTGTATGTAATGCACAATCCAAGTAGACTGAGTTGGAAATCATAATGACACACAAACCTTCAGGGATTCTTTGATAGCCACGATGACAGAAACCACTCCCTTTTCTGCCCAGTGCAGTAATGTTGAGCTTTCCAGCTGTGATTAGCACATTTTAATAAGAAGCTTTAAAAAGTGCAATCACCACTCCCCTAGGAGACGATGCTGTCAGTGCTTCCAGGAGAAATAGCCCCGATGACCCCAGGCTTTGCCTTACATCAGTCCCATGCTTCAGGGAGGGGACAGGCTTGTAGGGAGGCCTTGGGCACTAGTAATATATGCTTGTTTCCACTGGATCTTTTGGTGAAATGCATGGGACTTAAAACTCTTTCTGTTGCCACTGGTAGCTCATGAGTCGGAAGAGAAGAGAATATGTGAAAGTCATTTCTTCTTACATGGTCAAGAACCTCAGCAAGGTAATATACCTAGCAATCTATGTCTTCCATAGTTACTGGTTTTGTTCTTCCCCAAATGCTGATTTAAATCCCTTCTGACTGTTAACACTGTAAAGGGAAAGGGAAAACCCAGAAAGGCATTTGGACACAGAGAGATAGCAGAACTGTGAGAAGACTGTTTGCAGAAAATATTCTTCCCATGTGTGGATTTGGCCTTTGAAGCGAAGAATTACAACAGGAAATTAGGAATAGGCTGGCGCAGCCTCATAAACAAGTACAAAATTGTGTCAGCACACCAAAATATTTCACTAGGCCGCCCTTCCCCTAGGAGGCTCACAGGTGGTATAATAAATAAAATCAGCCATCCCACTACACGTCTAACTTACGTGGTTATTTTGGCTGAGCAGACCACTCGTTATTTGTAAGCTGGCGCATAAACACAGACACTAGTTGAATATGTATGTACAGTTCCAGAATCCGCCTTCATTAATTTGTCTGCATATGGGAATATGGCTATGAGGAGGGGGAATGGAAAATATTTACTCTGGGAGCCCTTCATGTAATTCATTAAACACAAATGTGCTCTTGGTGTGGGGGGTCCTGGAACTCTTGGTAGGTGTCGGATCCCAGGTGATCTTTACTTTCTTTCTTCCCACAACAGAATGAAATCTGCAAAGCTGCCCTTAATACTTATCAAATGGTGGTACTGCCTCACTCATCTGATCACAGGTTCCTTAAGTTCTTTTGCAGGCATAGGGTGTATTATTTACTCACTGGTAGATAGTCTTTCCTCAGGGCCCAACTAAACATGATCCTAATATTCTCTTGCCTGTGTACAAGACTTTTAAGACTGCTTTCTTATCCACTGGGCAATGATATTAAACCAGTTATTAGTTACTGTTCTTTTAGAAGAAGAAACTACTTAAAAACTTATGTGGTCAAGGAAATAGACACTGAAAAGTGTTATCTATAATCAAGTTTCTCTGTGTAATCATTTTGGAATTCACACACAGATGAGCATGTCAATGGGATAAATTCAATACTGCAAGAGAAAGCCATCGCCAGAAGAACACCATCTTTACTTTAGACTGTCTCTCAAGTATTGGATAAAGTCTACAACGCTCACTCTCCTTGTGTGAAGGAGTAATGGCAGTCATTTACCTGAGTAAATTACTTTACAAGTATTTCCTCAACTTGTTAGAGAATCTACTTTCAATGCTGCTCCGCTCTGGATATTCTAAACCTCTGCCATGCTGAAGATGCTATTCCCAGGGTGAGGTTAGTTCCCTAATTCCCCCAACTTACTGTGATCCAAAGAGATACAGCAGCTGAATTCTATAACGAGTCATCTATGACTCCGTTGAGTCTTCTTGAAGGGAAATTAGAACAGGCGGGACTTAATACTTGTTCATCTCAACATGTGAGTGAGGATTTGAGATTCAACACTAGCAGCACACACACACTTCATTTTCTAACTCTGTGCCTTATAAAAAAGTAAACTTTCAATCACAATAATAAAATGAGATATCTGACAAGGCACAACCAGATATCAATTCCTACACAATTTCTAGCAAGTCATATTCTAGAATGACATATTCTAGAATGACACTAGAGCACAAAGTCCTGGATCCATCATTGGCTGTCTAAGTAGGATAAATGGCAGTGAATTTGAAAGTCATTATAATGAACTTTTGCAAATGTAGTGTGACTCCTTAATTGGAAGAAGTTGGTCTTTTTATTGAATTCATTTATCAAAAATCAAATGAGCTTTAAAAGCTACCAGCACAACTATAGTTGTTACAGCATTATTTACCATAACTAAGATATGGAACCAACCCAGATACCCCTCAGTAGATGAATGGATCAAGAAAATGTGCTGTATGTATACAATGGAATTATATGCCTCTATCAGAAAGAATGACATCGCTTCATTTGTTAGAAAATGGAAAGACTTGGAAAAAGTTATATTAAGTGAAGTAAGCCAGGCCCAAAGAAACATAGGTCCCATGGTTTCCCTTATTTGTAATAACTAGTACATGTTTAGAACAAGCAGAAAAGGTCAAAAAATATGTACATATGACCAGATAAGATGATATTAAGCGAAATGAACCCCAAGATAGGGACACAATTGTTTTTTTTCTTTCTTGCTATTATTTCTAATGTATTTATAAAGTGTCATGTAATCTTTTTGTTTCTTTGTATGTTCCTGCCCCATGGTATAACCTGTTTTCAATGTATTTGATGTTGGTGCCCTGCATCTTGTATACACACTTCTCTAATTCATGGAGGGGAAGGGCAAAACCAAAATGTTTAAATAGGGATACAGGTTTACCCATTGTCACAATTAGATGTACAAGACACTATGGCGAAAATGAAGTTTACAATTTAGGTGAGGCAGGGGGAGTGTAGTTGTGGAGGTAGGAGGGAAAGGATGGGAAAACAAGGTAAGGGGAAAACAAAGGAGGAGGTAACAATGCTTGATAGGAAATGTACTCATTACCTTGCTCATGTACTCATGTAACTGTAATTCCTCTGTACAGTATTTTTACTTTAAAAAAACATTAAAAATCAAATGAACTTTAGTGGTGAAGATCTGCTTCTGAAGATCCATGATCAGTCATTCATAAAACATATTCAGAAGAATCAGTAGGAAGTAGATTCTGGCTATTTCACAGCATGAAGTTAGTCAACTGTTCTATGTTCTAAAGTTTTAGACTCTTTAAATGTCTTTGAAAATGTCTAAAAGCATAAACACTATCATAAATAAACCTGACCCATCTACAATACATGATGAGTCGAGAGGTGCTGTGTCTAGTCTGGGTGTGGTTACTTTGGTTGAGCTCAGATGTGGAACAATTTGCTCTGTCTGTGCTGCAAGATTGGCTCTGCTTGGCCAATCACAGGTCATACAGAGAGGATGAAGTGTTAGGTCCACATCAACCTATAGTATGTTCTTCGGCAGCAGCTGAGCACTTAGGTATAAACTTAGTTGCACCAAAGGGAACGGGAGGCTTACACCACACATCATGGAAAAGTGGCAAAGCACCTGTTACTGCATGCTTTGTACTAATTCAGGGTAGTCCATTAGCCATCCTTATAATTTTATCTTTGAGAAAACACAAGACAGTACAAGCTATTCACATAAAATTGTTAACTACCAAGGCCTACTTAAAAGATGAGGCTATAATAACTATCTCTCTCATATATATGTATTTAATTTCAGCTTATAAGTGTTGTCTCTATAGAAAGCATGCTATAATTGAAAAGAAAATTGCTTTGGTGTGTGAGAAAGTGTTTTTCAGGTAAAACAAAATGAAGAAACAATCCAAACTGGATGGCTGGTCTCCAGACAGGATGGAGAAGGAATTCTACCATGCAAAAACAAGAACCCACCAAGTTAAGAGGGAAATGCTGGCTTTTGCTGCTTGTGTAGAATGCGGATTTTTCAGGCCTATTGTGGAAACACAATAATTATAAAAAAACACCAATAATCCTCATTAATTGTGATTTGATATGCAATTTGTTTTTAATATTCCTGTCTATCCAACACCTTATCTTGATTTGGCATTTATCTATATGCAATACAAGGCTCATTTTCAGTGTCAGTTTTCCCATTTTAGAAGAAATATGAGGTTTTTTTCTTCTATACAGTATGCATTTAGTGTTTTTGTTGATCAAATCATTTTTAGTTTACTTCCAGCAAATCAAATATAGTTTGAATTTAAAAGTCCTTTGATTTAATTTCTTCACACTTACTATTTTATTCTCCCATACACACACATGCAGGAGAATATACAAAATACACAAAAAGAAATCATACAAAAGTAAATATTTTCTCTTTATATTAACTTTTGTATGGCATTTTTTTTGTATTGTAGATATTACTTGTACAAAACCATGGGTAAAAAGTTTGAAATTTCTCTTTATGTTCACCCACAAAGTCTACATTTATGGGTGACATTTACTGGCATTATTCTAGTCCCCTGATCCCCTGAGAAAGAACCCACTCACCATCAGCACTGGGGCCATGTGGGTGTCTGTTGGGTGGATAAGACAATACTCATTTTAAACCATATGGAGAAAAGAATTGTAGACATTTATGCAATATTTACTCTCAGGAAAAAATGATTAGAAATTTAGGAAAATGTTCAATCATTGTCTATGTGGAAATTGATGAAATCTTCCTTATTTGAAGTTAGGTATTCAGAATGAAACACATGGTGTCCTATTGACATACAGCCCTAAACTTAAGTATATATATATATATGTGTGTGTGTGTGTGTGTGTGTGTGTGTGTATGTACATGTGTATACATATATATACATATAAATATAAAATTAAGTTATATTTCCCACAATATGAATCAGAAATGTAAAATTTAGACTGTAAAAATTCTATGTTTTTTTCATGTTGTTATCTTTGATTCTACTGGAATATTTGCTCTGCTTTTTAGAACCTTGAACTCTATTATATCGTTAGCAATTCATAAGCTTTGCCTCAAATATAATATTTCAGAGTCCAGTTCCTCATCAGGGAAACTGAATCTATATTGACAGAATTGGAATGTTCCAGCAGCTGGCAAAAAGAATGAGTCAGCCCAAATAATTGCATCAGTTACTTGATTAAATTTAGGCCACAGTCACTGCAAAGTTAGGTCAATTAATTTGTCCAACATCATTTGTAAAGTTTACAGAAGAACACTTGCTCGAAAAAGACTTTAAATGAAAACTAGAGCAACCCACTATTCAAATCAGGGCAGTCCTCACCAGCATCTTAGTATGAACTCATGGATCAATCCCCAGTGACATTGTACATTAAAACAATATTTACTGGCAGACAAAAATGAGCAGAGATTTAGTCCTACTTTTAAAAAATGACTTGAATCTTCCTTATTTTGACATAAAACATTAAATTTCCATCAAAAATAAATTTGAAAGAAATTTTGAATAACATCTGTAAGGACTGTTAAATAAGGAAATTGTTGTGAGTCATGCAAAGAAAGGTAGTCACATAATTATAAAGCAGGAAAACTGTAGAACTTAGTGGAAGAAAGAGTGACTTATGAAATAAAGTCAGGAAGATGAAATATGTTTGGTGAATACATGCTAAAATATTAAACAAACAAAACCAATGAGGATAGGCAACAATAAGATAAATGACATAATGCAATTTCTTTTAGCTGTTGAGAAAATTATCTGAGTAGCATGAGTAGTTAAGCAATTCTACCTCAAGATTCAGAGTTACAAAACCACACAGTCCATTATGCAAAAATACATATGAAACATTTCCACCAATCTGACATCTCACAGTGTAATTATAATTCACAAGGATTCAGAATGATTGTTTGCAGAAGGCATAGATACACCCTAAACACTTGGACTACATCAAATTCTGATATTTTTTTCAATCTCTTAATGTGGAAGTAAATAAACTATTACTCACTGATTGTGTATGTGTGTCTCTGTGTGCATGCATATGAATGTATGTGGTGATCTGAAAGTGTTTGCTATTGAATGAAGTTGTTTGTGCTGTTACATAGCTAGCTAAATAAGATCATATACCCAACAATGGGATTAGTACTTGTTGACCAGATCACATTATCTTACTAATGTATATCCTTTTTTTCATACATGCTATTGTTTTAGTTACCACTTTGTCCTGATTACTTTTATGTTGCTCCCACAGGGAAGACACGAAGATAATGAAAAAACAGATTTCAAAGTAAATATACCATTCTGTTTTTTTCTTATGCAAGTACAACTTGCACATAAAGGAAAAAGATGGTGGATGAATGAATTACATTTTACCCACTTAAAGCTTGAAGTGGGAAAGCAATTGGATCATGTGGTATCACTGGGAATGCATGTCTGACACTTGTGTGAAGCCCTGTAGAACTTGTAAGATTGAAGTAGTCTTTCAAAACAGGAAAGTGCTTTGCATGAGAAGCGGGCAAATAGAAGACATGAGGATAAAGCCTAATATTTAAGGGTTGAAATAAAAATGTCGAAGCCACAAAGGAGACAGAGAATGAAACACTAGAAAAACTGAAGTGGGCTTGAAGAGAAGAAAGTGGTCATAAGAACAGACATCAAGACAGATGTGTCTCTGTGGTCCTAGCTGTGTGTATATGTGATTAGGATCAGCACCATCATGTTTGAAGAGTCTATCAGGAGAGAGGGACTTGGGGTGAACACAGCCATACCACTCAATGTACCTCTGTGAAAATAGATAACTTGAGGGGATGGGTGGGCCCTGGATAGATGGGAAAGAATGATAGATGGGGTAATACTGGCCTTGATGAATTGTCTACATAAAATGACATGTGGAATTGAAACCTCATTGTAGAATTATTTTTAAATAATTTTAAAGGTGTTCATTTTTCAAAATACCAATCAGAGAATATTTTTTAATGAAAAGAAAGGCATTCTTGCAAATGAATTAACACTTAAACAACACAGTGTTATATCCCTTAGATTTCTTTGAGAAGTCTTTAGGTTTCATTCACTTTCTTCATAAATGCTGAAGTGCAACATAGGTCAGGGCCAATTTTCCAGGCTACTCAGCTAGCTAGTTACCATGTCAGGATTAAATTTCCTTAACTAGAATCTTTGGTAACTGCTCTTCAGATGTAAGATATCCTCTTTACTTCTTTATTGCATCCTCCAGCCTGGGGTTCCTTTATTCTTACCAGCTATCAGCACTTCAGACCACTCTGTTTTCCTCTCAGCCTGGACATCATCTATACCAATCACTTCTCTTGTAAACATAATTGGTTCCATCATTTTTTGTTGTTCATTTCAACTTCACCTTGGAAGCCATAGATCAAGATTACTCCTATAATATCTTACCTTTGTTTCCACATGTGTGATAATGGACACCATTCCACAATGATATAAATTTAACCAAATTCTAGTTCTTGCTGCTCTTGATCTATAGTCCTGAGAAGAAAGCAATTTCACATCAATAGTATTTGCTATACTTTTCTTATGTGGATATATCTTCCCAGTCAACTACTACTCCACAGAGACATTAAACAACATGAGAGAAAACAAACACACTTATGCTTCTGTTCCTGCAAACAAGCCTAGCATGACAGTACTTTGTATCTTTCCATTCCTTCCATTATCTCTCTCTTTCCTCTGTCCAATGACAATCCATTTCAGTTTTTTACTAATCTGAAAATCTTGTTTCATCAATAACTACATTTTGTTTTATAATAAATACCTGACATTTTATAATCTACAAGGTTTTGTCCTCTCCCAGGAGCCATTATCTGTTTCATTCTTAATTAATAAGAACTTCTTTAATGTTATATTAGCTTTAGCTTCTTCCCTTTTCTTCTTCTTCCTCTTCTTCCTCTTCTTCTTCTTCTTCCTCCTCCTCTTCCTCCTCCTCCTCCTCCTCCTCCTCCTCCTCCTCCTCTTCTTCTTCTTCTTCTTCTTCTTCTTCTTCTTCTTCTTCTTCTTCTT